>NC_088233.1:42175271-42327771 GCF_036934945.1 Oncorhynchus masou masou
TGCCATAGGAGACAGTAGTTAATCTCATTACAAACGCTGCAGTTTTATGTGGTTACAGCCCTCGCTCAGTCCCCACTCACCCACATGTATTACTCATATTTGAAATGCTTCACGGGACTGTTTTACAGCATCTGAACACGCGGGAGTTATTTCAAGAGCGATGTGGAAGTACAAATTATAAGCCGTGTAGTGAGACACCAGAATGTTCCAGCAAGCCCCAACTGTAAGTGTTTGGTTTCAGCTGACAAAAAAAAAAGAAATACACATTTGAGTCATTAAAAGTATCCTCAAGTCAGTGCAGATTTTGTTTTATTTGACACAGTGACAACATTCATCATAAGTGTCAGCGTCCCTGAAATGAATGGTAGCTAAAGCCCAAGCTTCTCCGATAGCCTCTAGGTGAGTGTCCAAGATAGACTGAATTTGTTCATGTAGCTAGACGCTGGCTCATTGCGAAACTCCCAGAATTATATCAAGGCTTGTATGAAACTGAAGCTGAGATATGAAGAAGTGGGTATTACACAGTTCAGAGGATGCATAGTTGGATTTATATCCACAGTTGTCCCCACGGAGCCAATACTAAAGAGCTCATTGGAAATGGAATAAAGGCCTAACAACTAGAATGTAAAGGTTAGCAACCAACAGGCATTTTTTCTTCTTTAATGAGGTATAGTACACCAGGCCAGACCAAGGCAATAAAAGGCCCCTCCATAAAGTATTTAATTAAAGAGAACATTTACTTGGGGCTGATACTGGCCGGGCAGCATTAATGAAAGCCCTGTGCGTGTTGTCGTTAAAGCCCCGTGTTTACTCCCCAACGGTGGAGGCTTAGGGGTTTATGGGCAGGGATCCTCACTGGAGGATTTCACCGCAGATTTCAAATCACAGCTATAAGCAGTAAATAAAGTCAGATTGGAAATGTTTAAATAAAATAAAGATCCTCACTTACAGTCGATAAATAGTGCTTGCATAAAAAAAATACTCTCGCTAACATCAACAGTAGTACGTCTAGTCTAGAGTAAATACCGGGGCTACGAAGTACAAGAGCATCATATGGGAGGCTAGACTATCTTATTGTGTGTGTTTATTGTATGTGGTATTGTGTTTGTTTGTTTTGTACTATGCACAGTCCCAAAATATTGTAGCGTCCCCACTCCCCACACAAAAGCCCTGATTGTGTGGTAAGAGCATGTATAGTGTAGGTCTGAACACCAAGTACATGCATTCATGCTGCTGGTGTATTTCTTCAGGCTCAGCAGCAGTTCATAGATTTCCTATGCAGTGAGATGTTAAACTAACAGATCGTCCAGGCTCGCTTTTGGCAGGAAGACTCTGTTCTTTTTCCCCCTGGTACAGCCCGTTCCTACCACGGCAAAATGTAACTGAAACGATATTAAAAAGAGAGAGAGATTGAAAAGAATAATAAACTCAGGAAATTGCCTGTTTTTTTTTTTTTTTTTTGCATCATGCCTCGCAGAACTCTGATGTCATGTTTGCTCTCCCTTTGTTCTGGGGAAGGAGATATCAGTGAAATTACTGTTGTATTTGTCACGATTAAGCCTAAGGATTATTAATAATTACACTAAACTATATTACTGACAATTACAGTGTTTTGATCCGTAGCTGTTATAATATATTTTGTTCATTATACTTTTTAAAGCTTTTATCAGCTTTTTTGGGAACTAAATGAACCACCATTCATTTGAATGATTGTGTAGAAAAGCTGCAATGAAAAGGTGACCTGGGGTTAAAATGTAAAATAACACTATGAACCAATATATTTACACAAACACAAATCATTCCATCACTTTTATTCTTATGAGAGATTAGCATCAGTGTCGAGGGGGATAATTAATTATTATATTAATAGTTAATATCTTTGTGGGGGTAAAAAAAACACGTCATCCTAGGGTCAATGGTCATCAGAGTCAGTCAGTATAGTGTACTGTATGTCAGGGGCAGGCAACTAAATTTGGTCGGCTGGCGGAACATAATTATAAGAATTTTACATTGCAAATTGACCATAACTATGCCCAAAAACATAAAATAACTATTATTTCAGAACCTATTTTGAGACACAATAAAACATACATATATTTTCTAAACTGAATTCCTGATGATATTAGTCTAAAAAAACAAATAAAAAAAGGTTTATATATATATATATATATATATATATATATATATATATATATATATATATATTCATACAGTCATATGAAAAAGTTTGGGCACCCCTGACAATTTCTATGATTTCCATTTATAAATAATTGGGTGTTTGGATCAGCAATTTCATTTAGATCTATCATAACTGATGGACACAGTAATATTTCAGTAGTGAAATGAGGTTTGTTGGATTAACAGAAAATGTGCAATATGCATCAAAACAAAATTAGACAGGTGCATAAATTTGGGCACCCCAATAGAAAAATCACATCAATATTTAGTAGAGCCTCCTTTTGCTAAAATAACAGCCTCTAGACGCTTCCTATAGACTCTAATGAGTGTCTGGATTCTGGATGAAGGTATTTTGGACCATTCCTCCTTACAAAACATCTCCAGTTCAGTTAGGTTTGATGATTGCCGAGCATGGACAGCCTGCTTCAAATCATCCCACAGATTCTCAATAATATTCAGGTCTGGGATGGCCATTCCAGAACATTGTACTTGTTCCTCTGCATAAATGCCCGGATAGATTTTTGAGCAGTGTTTTGGGTTGTTGTCTTGTTGAAATATCCAGCCCTGGCGTAACTTCAACTTTGTGACTCATTCTTCAACATTATTCCCAAGAATCTGCTGATATTGAGTGGAATCCATGCGACCCTCAACTTGAACAAGATTCCCAGTACCGGCACTGGCCCCACAGCCCCACCAGCCCCACCAGCCCCACCAGCCCCACCAGCCCCACCAGCCCCACCAGCCCCACCAGCCCCACCAGCCCCACCAGCCCCACCAGCCCCACCAGCCCCACCAGCCCCACAGCCTTTTTAATTTTAATTTTTTAATTTTACTAGGCAAGTCAGTTAAGAACAAATTCTTATTTTCAATGACAGCCTAGGAACAGTGGATTAACTGCCTGTTCAGGGGCAGAACGACAGATTTGTACCTTGTCAGCTCGGGGATTTGAACTTGCTACCTTTCGGTTACTAGTCCAACACTCTCACCACTAGGCTACCCTGCCGCCCCATGATGGAACCCCCACCAAATTTGACTGTGGGTAGCAAGTTTTTTTCTTGGAACACTGCGTTCTTTTGCCGCCATGCATAATGTCCATTGTTATGACCAAATAACTCAATCTTTGTTTCATCAGTCCACAGCACCTTATTCCAAAATGAAGCTGGCTTGTCCAAATGTGCGTTTGCATCCCTCAAGTGACTCTGTTTGTGGTGTGTGTGCAGAAAAGGCTTCTTCCGCATCACTCTCCCATACAGCTTCTCCTTGTGCAAAGTGCGCTGAATTGTTGAACGATGCACAGTGACACCATCTGCAGCAAGATGATGATGTAGGTCTTTGGAAGTGGTCTGTGGGCTGTTTTTGACCGTTCTCACCATCCTTCACCTCTCCGATATTTTACTTGGCCTGCCACTTCTGGCCTTAACAAGAACTGTGCCTGTGGTCTTCCATTTCCTCACTATGTTCCTCACAGTGGACACTGACAGCTTAAATCTCTGCGATAGCTTTTTGTAGCCTTCCTCTAAACCATAATGTTGAACAATCTTTGTTTTCAGGTCATTTGAGAGTTGTTTTGAGGCCCCCATGTTGCCACTCTTCAGAGGAGAGTCAAAGAGAACAACAACTTGCAATAAATACCTTTTCTCATGATTTGATGCACTTGTCCATGAAGTTCAAGGCTTAATGAGCTCACCGAACCAATTGTGTGTTCCAATTAATCAGTGCTAAGTAGTTACAGGTATTCAAATCAACAGAATGACAAGGGTGCCCACATTTTTGCATAGCCTATTTTTCACATCTGATTTAATTTCATACAACTTAATATTGCTACACTAAAAATCTTTGTCTGGACAATACCCCAGTACTCAGCTTTTATTAGAAAATGAATGGCATGCCACTGTGATCATTTTCTGTTGACGACAGAGTAAATTATTATGCAGCCTCAGAGGGGTGCCCAAACATTTTCATACGACTGTATATATATTTGAGAAACAGTGGAGAGAGAAACTGTGAAGAGGCAACTCCGGGGTGCTGGCCTTCTAGGCAGAGTTGCAAAGACAAAACAATATCTCAGACTGGCCAATAAAAAAGAAAAGATTAAGATGGGTTAAAGTACACAGACACAGGACAGAGGAACTCTGCCTAGAAGGCATCCCGGAGTCGCCTCTTCACTGTTGACGTTGAGACTGGTGTGTTGCGGGTGCTATTTAATGAAGCTGCCAGTTGAGGACTTGTGAGGTGTTTGTTTCTCAAACTAGACACTCTAATGTACTTGTCCTCTTGCTCAGTTGTGCACCGGGGCCTCCCACTCCTTTTTCTATTCTGGTTAGAGCTAGTTGGCTCTGTTCTGTGAAGGGAGTAGTACACAGCGTTGTACGAGATCTTCAGTTTCTTGGCAATTTCTCTCATGGAATAGCCTTAATTTCTCAGAACAAGAATAGATTCCAGAGTTTCAGAAGATGGCCATGTTGAGCCTGTAATCAAATCCACAAGTGCTGATGCTCCAGATACTCAACTAGTCTAAAGAAGTCCAGTTTTATTGCTTCTTTAATCAGGACAACAGTTTTCAGCTGTGCTAACACAATTTCAAAAGGGTTTTCTAATGATCAATTAGCCTTTTTAAAATAATTAGCTAAAACAACATGCCATTGGAACACAGGAGTGATGGTTGCTGATAATGGGCCTCTGTACGCCTATGTAGATATTCCATTAAAAATCTGCCATTTCCAGCTACAATAGTCATTTACAACATTAACTAATGTCTACACTGTATTTCTGATCAATTTGATGTTATTTTCTTGGACAGAAAAATGTCATTTTCTTTCAAAGACATTTCTAAGTGACCCCAAACTTTTGAACGGTAGTGTATATTTGTTCTTCTTTTACTAACAACTTTTAAGGGACTCAAAAAATAAAGCCCGTTTTGGACCGCAGGCTGCCTGTTGCCGACCTCTGCTGTATATGAAGTCGAACTGTGTCTTACAGCAGTACCTCCTAATCTTCTGAGCAGGCCTGGCTCCCCATAGGCCCACAAAGCTGGACTTCTGAGAAAGGAGTCACAGACTAGAACAAATCCACTCTATTTCAGAGGTGTATCTCTCTCGCACGCGGCTCAACCTATTTGAAACACCTGTATAAATACTACTCCATCCCTTCCTCTGTGTCTCTTCCTCTCCACTGGGCTCGGTTTCCACTCCCAGTAATGAAAACAGTGGCACACAGAAGCACCTGAGTGGAGCTGTTTATGCGCTGCTGGCCGTAGCTATGCTGGCCCGGTGCTGGGGCTGGGGCTTTGGCAGCCTGGGGAGCAGTTTCAGGTGGCCCAGTCCTGGCATTGATGTGGTCCAGGAGGGTTTATTCAGGTGTGGCAACCTCGCCGCTGCCCGCCTCTGATGTCTCCCGCGTTCCTCAGCTCCGCGGCCAGGTGCCTGGGCTCCGTCAGAGGGCCCAGTGTTCAGGCTGGGGGCTGAATAAGGAGCCTGTTGATGGAGCTGGTCCATGGGGCCCTGTGGTTTCTCTCTCACAACACGCAGAGAGATGCTGGGCCAGGGCGGATTCCCGCTGGAACCCTGAAGAGGAGAGGGCTGCCCAGAGCAGCCTTGACCACACGGGATGTGTGTGTGTGTCAGTCACACTTGTGCTAAGAGCAAGCCCCACCTGGCTGAATAAACTCTGGGAAGGGATTGTTTATTTTTAACATGTACTTTTTTATGATTCTTCAACAACAACAAAAATGCTACAAGTGTATCATTGAAACACCATGAAACGTATTAAATATGATACCAATAATGTGTAAAGCAATCACAAGGTCTTTCATTGAAGAATGAAAAATGTTGGAATATTTCGAATGCCAGGAGAGCTTTGATTGAGGCCAGTGTCAAATAGCTACGCAACCCTCAGTCAGATTACACAGCAGATTTGTGTATGGAACCATTCACAGATTCAGAATTAGGCCTGTTGTACTGTATACACACAGATGGGTGCTACATTGCCAGCCCTTACACTTATTGCGTGGGCCCTGGAAGGAACATAGTATCTCATTAATACTTGACATAACTGCTCCAAACTGACGCACAGCAGCAGCGAGTTAGTTATGGTGCATTTCCAACGAGACTTACCCCCACACCAGTGGGCCGCCAGTCTTTTATGTTAATGTAAGCTCTTTTTTCCCCCCATGGGGTAAAGATCCCGAAGCTTCCGCACATGTGTTTTTTTTTCTCTACTTTACACACAGTCTCTGCTTTGCTCGTAGAGAGCATTCTACTCTGGCGAGTCGTTCTTGTTTAATGAAGTTCGATCAAAGCTGGATCAACATCTGCAAGATCACATAATGATAGTATTTGTACATAACGGAATATAATGACATGGAATAACGTTTACTGTAAGACTAAAACGCCACTGCATTTTTCTCTCATGTGGCCAAAATTCAACAGCGCTCACTACTAGGCAAAATACATAGGCAGGCTATGCTAAAGTTTGTCACCACCATCTGCTCTACAATTCAAAACAACACTGAAAATGCATATCCCCACTACACTGATTGAGATCAATTGGTTTTATATGCAGTTGCTGCACGGACATTTCACCAGTAAAACTTGAAGAATTATTGTTCACAATTAACAGTAAAAGGAAGGAGACCACAAAAAATGTGTAAAGGAGAGGTAGATAAACAGATGCACAGAAAATGATCCACTTCAGGACCTTCAGGACCAGTGCGGGGGGGGGGGGGGGTCAGACAAATGTTGGATCTGCAGCCACGGCCTATTGTTTTTTCCCATCAGGAGGGTGACAAAGACTTGTGGCGAGCAGAATTATGAACCTCTGCGTCATTCAAGACTGTTGCTTTCATGAGACGCTGTTAAAGTTCACAGTTAGCCGTTGTTATGTAAATGCCAGCTGAAAAGTACTGAGTGCCTTGACTCCAAGTGAGAGCTGGTCCGCCGGAACCATGGCCCAGTGAGACACGGGTGCCGGCCCACCGAGATGGAAACAGAAAATTATTTTGGTTAAAACACTGGGGTAAATCCTCACTGGAACTGCGGCATAGTTTCTCACAACCAAGCATCCTGTAGAATACTCACTGAGGTCATCTAGAATCACACCCACGCATCCACTTTTAGGATACAATTTACCACTGCACAATTAACACTTTGACACTGCATCTACATTTACATCTGCATACATCATGGTGTTGTGTTTTGTACTTTAGATACAGTGCATCCGGAAAGTATTCAGACCCCTTGACTGGGTGTGCTTAGGGTCATTGTCCTGTTGGAAGGTGAACCTTCGCCCCCAGTCTGATGTTCTGAGGGCTCTGGAGCAGGTTTTCATCAAGGATCTCTCTGTACTTTGCTCCGTTCATCTGTCCCTCGATACTGACTTGTCTCCCAGTCCCTGCCGCTGAAACATCCCCACAGCATGATGCTGCCACCACCATTCTTCACCGTAGGGATGGTGCCAGGTTTTCTCCAGACGTGACGCTTGGCTTTCAGGCCTAAGTGTTCGTTCTTGGTTTCATCTGACCAGAGAATCTTGTTTCTCATGGCCTGAGAATCCTTTAGGTGCCTTTTGGCAAACTCCAAGTGGGTTGTCATGTGCCTTTTACTGAGGAGTGGCTTCCGTCTGGCTACTCTACCATAAAGGCCTGATTGGTGGAGTGCTGCAGCGATTGTCCTTTTGGAAGATTCTCCCATCTCCACAGATGAGCTCTGTCAGAGTGACCATTGGGTTCTTGGTCATCTCCCTGACCAAGGCCCTTCTCCCCTGATTGGTCTGTTTGGCCGGGCGGCCAACATTTAGGGAGATTCTTGGTGGTTCCAAACTTCTTCCATTTAAGAATGATGGAGGCAAATGAGTTCTTTATGGACCTTCAATGCTGCAGAATTTATGTTGGTACCCTTCCCCACATCTGTGCCTCGACACAATCCTGTCTCGGAGCTCTACAGACAATTACTTCGACCTTATGGTTTGGTTTTTGCTCTGGCATGGCACTGTCAACTGTGTGACCCTATACAGACAGGGGTGTGTCTTTGCAAATCATGTCCATTCAATTAAATTTACCACAAGTGGACACCAATCAAGTTGTAGAAACATCTCAAGGGTGATCAATGGAAACAGGAGTCACCTGAGCTCAATTTCGAGTCTCAAAGCAAAGGGTCTGAGTACTTAAGAAAATAAAGTATTTATGTTTGCATGTAGTACTTGTGTTTCAAAAACTCTCTACCATTGTTACTCTCCCTTCCGGGATGGCTACAAGGCCCCTTCCCACCTTCCCTTCGGCAAATCAGATCATGACTCCATTTTGCTCCTCCCTTCCTGTAGGCAGAAACTCAAACAGGAAGTACCCATGCTAAGGTCCATTCAACGCTGGTCTGACCAATCCGAATCCATGCTTCAATTGTTTTGATCACGCGGAATGGGATGGGATGGGATGTTCCGGGTTGCCTCGGAGAATAACATTGACGTATACACTGACACGGTGACTGAGTTAATCAGGAAGAGTATGGGGATGTTGTTCCCACTGTGACTATTAAAACCTACCCAAACCAGAAACTGTGGATAGACGGCCGCATTCGCACAATACCGAAAGCACGAAGCACCGCATTTAACCACTTCAAGGTGACTGAGAATATGGTTGAATACAAACAGTGTAGTTATTCCCTCAGTAAGGCAATCAAACAGGCAAAACGTCAATACAGAGACAAAGTGGAGTCGCAATTCAACAGCTCCGACACGAGACGTATGTGGCAGGGACTCCAGACAATCAAGGATTACAAAGGGAGAACCAGCCAAGTCACGGACACCGACGTTCTTCGCCCGTGTTGAGGATAACACAGTGCCACTGACGCGGGCCGCTCCCGAGAACCATGGCCTCTCGTTCTCCATGGCTGACGTAGGACATTTAAGCGTATTAACCCTCGCAAAACTAGCTGCCCTGACGGCTTCCCTATCCGCGTCCTGGAATGTTTGCGGACGTATTCAATCTCTCCCTATCCCTGTCTGCTGACCCCACTTGCTTCAAGATGTCCACCATTGTTCCTGTACCCAAGAAAGAAAAGGTAGAACTAAATTACTATCACTCACATCTGTCATCATCATGAAGTGCTTTGATAGGCTAGTTAAGGACCATATCACATCCACCTTACCTCACACGCTAGACTTACTTTAATACATGTATTTATATATTTCTTAATTTCATTTTACCTTTAGATTTGTGTGTATTGTTGTGAAATGTTGAATACTACTGTACTGCTGGAGCTAGGAACACAAGCATTTTGGTACATCCGCAATAACATCTGCTAAATATGTGTATGCAACCAATAACATTTGATTTGATTTGAAAAGCTTTAGATCAGGGTTGTCAAACTCATGCCATGTGTCTGCTGGTTTTATTTTTGTCCTTCCAATTTGTGTCCAATTAAGACCTAGACAACCCGGTGAGGAGAGTTCCTAATTCACTAGTGAACTTAATTCATCAATCAAGTACAAGGGTGGAGCGAAAACCCGCAGACAGATGGCCCTGCGTGGAATGAGGTTGACACGTGGTCTAGATCATTGAGGGGAACCGAACAGGTAATCTAGCTGTGGCCTTATATAGTACTCCCCTATGCCCCCCCCCCCACAGTCCCTTAGAAGTAGTGTATTTTCCACGGCTCCTAATGGGAGCCAAACATACAGCCAGGCTCAAGCCCAGCCTAATGATAGCCCTCCCAGGAGCTGGGGCTGGAAGTGGGACTAATAAACTTCTAAATAAGTCTCTCAGAGTGCTGAAAAGCTGCCACTTTTCTCCTACAAGTGTATATGTGCTGTAAAGTCTTTTGGAGCAAACTACTGTAACTTTATGGCTTCTTTGAATCCTTTATTTTAAAAAAAACGCTGTCTTTGGTCGGAACTTTGGGATTGAAGCTGAATCTGAAGCGTCTTTTGATGGATGAAAGTCGAGTTTCACTTCACAGGGTTTTTTTAATTGAATGTTTGGTTTAAAGGGGCAGTCAGCAGTAGGAACAATAACAAAGTGGGTATGGATACATTTAACCACTCTCAAAATCATTAACACGTTATATTGTTCAAGACTCAATGGGTACATTTTTATGTCCAAAAATGGATGGTTGCCACTTTGAGGCAAATGGGGAAAGGTGAAGCACATAGTGGTAAAACGATCATGCGCTGCTTATGAATGTGTTATGTATAGGTTATGAATGTGTTATGTATAGGTTATGAATGTGTTATGTATGGTTTATGAATGGATTATTTATAGGTTATGAATGTGTTATGTATGGTTTATGAATGGATTATTTATAGGTCATGAATGTGTTATGTATAGGTTATGAATGTGTTATGTATGGTTTATGAATGGATTATTTATAGGTTATGAATGTGTTATGAATGGCTTATGAATGTGTTATGTATAGGTTATGAATGGATTATGTATAGGTTATGAATGGATTATGTATGGATTATGAATGTGTTATTATCAGAGGTGGTTACATGGCACCGTGCTTTGTGCAGTGCACTGGGTCGGGGTCTGGGGTGGACTGACACACACTGTTAAGGCTTTTATGGCTGCCACAGAGGCCCAGGAAGTGTCCAGCCTATCATTATATTTTCTGTTAACTCCCCTCACTGAAGGAGTGAGGGCAGAGGCCTTTGATAGCTGTGGGGTCCACAGTGAGGCTACTTTATAAGACCCAGCCAGACCCAGGGTACAGGGGTGGGAAGGCTTCGAGGTACATTTAGCTATATGACTGAATTATCAAGTGTTTTTGGTTTGTACTGTATATTGTGCTAACGTTGTCTCACAAAAGATGTTATATTTCCAGGTCTTCATGTGAGAACTTTCTTTGGGAAGGGCTGCTCTATGAGTCATGAGGGTGAGGAACGGAAAACACCATTGGACACTAGACAGCCTGATGTCATTAGCATGAGGAGGGCATACTCACCAGCGTGCCTATTGTCCCTCTTTTAGTACACAGAAAGGTTCATCATCTTTCTATACACTGGGACAAAATACTATTTACTGAAATAACATTGAAATGATTCATAGTAGCAATGCTATTTTGGCCGATACTTCCTTCCCCTGAGAAAAATAAAGGTTCTTTTAGGCAGAAACTCCAGAAACAAACATGGGAGTGAAAGAGGCCAAACAACAGCAGTAGTTTACTATGAAGTGGGGGAGGGGAACAGAGTTAGACGACGAGAAATCTCTTCAGTCAGCACCAGGCTGTGCTCTAGCTGCATCCTTCCTCACTGCACTGAATTATCTTCACACCAGAGGAGGCTGGTGGGAGGAACTATGGGAAGACGGGCTCATTGTAATGGCTATGGAATCAATGGAACGGAGTCCAACATATAGAACATATGGAAACCACATGTTTGACTTCTTTCCATGAGTTTTATTCCAGCCATTACAATCAAACCGTCCTCCCATAGTTCCTCCCACCAGACTCATCTGCTTCACACTCATATTGAGTTACACAACACAATCATTTAAGATATGGTTTTGTTTTTGTCCTTGGAATATTGTGGATTCATTCAATCGTACTGCTGCCGTGCCAGATTTCCCGAGTGAATAAAAGGAAAAATGTCAAATGCAGATGTTTTTTTCTCAATATAAAATCATTTCTGGGTAGCAATTTAAGTACCTTACTGGGTTTGTTTTCAATTCAAATTGTCAAAAAGAAACAAAAATGGCTTCCTAGCGAAGAGACGTTTCTTACGTAAGAATTTTGCTAGGACTGACTGGGAGTGGTCTGAATGTGGAGGGGAAAATGGAAAACTAGCTGTCAATGGCAGAGAGGTTTGGAACTCTCTTTCTTATTGGCCTGTTAACTAATTTACCGCCTGGTGATGTCACCAGGTAGCCCAGAACTCCATCCCACCAAAACAGGCTTAAGTTTCAGGTGGTCTTTTCATATAGCTCTTACATTAAAAAGGGCATAATAATAATTTTCACACTTTCTCAGTATTATTACAACCTTATAGTGTGGAAGTATATATAAAACACGGGAATATCACGTTTTTGATTGCACTGTGCCTTTAAGCAGCAGAGCACTGAGTGAAAGTGGAAATGTCAATGTTAAGTGTTTTCCAGGGTTTGTAAGGGTGGGCCTGCCCAACTCGGTCAAGCCCTCTCCCTGGTCACTGCAAGGAATTCATTATTAAACGTCTAAAACTATTTTCCCTCAGTGTTGTGCAGAGAGGAATTACACAAAATCATTTATTATTGAAACCATATTTTTCTTTTTTTTCTATCAAATACATATTTTTTTGTTTCTTTCCAAAAGGATCCACTTTTCGTGTCAGAAGTTGCAGCACTGTTTTCAAGCTGTGAAGTCTATAACAGTCTATAACCGATGACAGCACTAAGTACATTAAGTGCCTTGCTCAAGGGCACATTGACAGATTTTTCGCCTAGTCGGTTTAAGGATTCAATCCAGCGAGCTTTCAGTTACTGGCCCAACACTCTTAGCCGCTAGGCTACCTGCTGTAGGCTACCTGCTGTAGGCTACCTGCTGTAGGCTACCTGCTGCCTCTCGTCAGTACCTGTTGTCTTTCCAGCCCTTATACGCAGTCAATGTGTGACGGGATTAGCCCATTCATACAGTCCAGTGACAAAATCCAGTAATACAGTCCAGTGACACAGGTCAGCCCTAGTGTATTAGGATGCAGGCCTTGGGGTAGTGCAAGCTTTGCCCCCACCCCCACCCCCACATTTCCTGACTTTCAAGAATCACTGAGCTAATTGTCTGCTATTCTACACATTAAGCCATGAGGCTGAAAGATAATTTTGCAGTTTAAAGATAATTTCCTTTCATTTATATTTATAGTTAAAAATATATATATTTTGTTGCATTATTTGATGTTAATATTTTCATTTAGGGGAAAATGGAAAAGATTTGTTTTTGGAATGTTCCATTTTAAGTGTTTTGAAATTCAAAAGATTTGTCTGGAGATTTGGTAAACACTGTCAGATTGGTCTAAAATCCAAAGTGAATCAGGAATGAGCAGGGACAGCTCCAACATAAGGAACCCTTTATTCATGTCCTCATTACATGTAGTGCAGAAAGACCACATCTATAAAAGTTCTCTACTTGTTAATAGATTTAAACAAACAATATTGGAATCACCATGCTTACAATCATAAACTGTTAACTCCATCTCCCTGATATATTAAGATAGAATATACATTTTCGTTCAGATATGTTACATTTAATTCGGTTTTTACGGTAACGAAGCAACTGAGAAAAAGAATGTCTAATGTCAATACCATCCGAGTGGTGAAATATGTTTTCACTGTGGATTTTCAAATGAACCTTTTTCCATCTTTTTAAAATATTTTAAAATGGGTTTTTTTTTGGAGGCAAAAATATGTATTTTTTGAGTATCTGTCGTCAACTTTGTCAGTGGTTTGTCAGCACCGATGCCAATATTCAGATATATATATATTTTTATCACTGTTCTGCAGCATATGCTTAAACAATTAAAGAATTTGCTGTGCTGGACCTAAGGGATAATGTTTGCTTTAAAAATGTTGTTTTATGTTGTAAATCTAGAATAGATTTCTCTCTCTCTGTCTCTGTGTCTCTGTCTCTGTGTCTGTCTCTGTCTCTGTCTCTGTCTCTGGCAGACCACTGTCACGTTGGCCCCCGTACAATTTTTCTGCTCGAAAAGCAGACGACCACAACTATATTTTCATCCCCCCCCCCCCACACACACACACACACACACACACACACACACACACACACACACACACACACACGGGAGTAGCAGTCATCCCACCAGCCTATCACACACCCCCCCCAGCCCTGACACTCCCTTTCTTCAGTTGGCTCTGGGTGAAAACAAGTTGTTTTACACTATTGTTTCGCCTTTATTGACTGTATATTGTTGTTGCTGAGTCTCCATTTTGGCGTGCAGTCAACTGTCTCTTTTTTTCCCCCTTTCACATAATATATCATATAAACATGGAAAGAAACCTTTCATGATTTGTTGCAGCATTGCAGAGCAGAAGTGCATACAACAAGAATGATAATAACAGAGCCTGGTGTTTTGGTCCAGGCCAGGCGACAGGTCGTGAGTGTGATGTATGAGCAGAAGGCTGGGCTGTGCGGAGGAGAGGAGAGGCCTGAAACAGCCTGTGATCTGATCAGTCTGCTCTGCCTGAGCCCAAACAGGATATTGTAGCACGCAGACACAGATTTCTTTGGCTCTCTCTCTAGAGAGACATTCAGAGCAGAGACACACTGCACGTCGCACAGCACCCCTGGCCATTCCTTGTCTCCCTACACACCACAACAGGGCTGAGATTAGCTAGCCTGGGTCTCCGATTACTGACTGACTGGCTGAACCCCTCCCTGCCTGTGAGGGGAACACTCCTTCTGGTGTCACTGACAATGTTATTCAGAAGAGGGCACGAGACCCGGCAAAAATAGAAGTCTGACATTTTCAATTAATATTAGGACAGTGATGTACTAAATTACTGTGACCTACTGCCGACTGTAAGAATGCACAATATTTACTCAGTGTAGAAACTTTATGGCTCAGTGTACAATTGCAGCAAATCTCAGAGGAAAATCGTTTTACTGGAAGAAAACTGTGACAGCTCTTTTCTTGGAGTTTTCTCTCTGAAAATCATTGGATAGGGAACTGAAGAGAGGGTGGACAACAAATATGTCTGAGTGAGGAGAGAGTACTGTTTGAGAGTTGGAGGTGGAGGACAGGGCAGGCTGTGTTTGTGTAACTGGGCTCATCTCACGTGATTGTCATGAGCTTTTTGTGAAAAGACAGTGTTTGGCAGAGTGGAGTTGACACTTGATGGACAGAGGCTAGGGATGTGTCCCAAATAACACCCTATTCCCTATACACTGAGAGGACAAAACATTAGAAACACCTTCCTAATGTTGAGTTGCACCTCCTTTTGCCCTCAACAGCCTCAATTCGTCGGGGCTTGGACTCTACAAGGTGTCGAAAGCATTTCACGGGGATGCTGGCCCATGTTGACTCCAATGCTTCCCACAGTTGTGTCAAGATGGTTGGATATCCTTTGGGTGGTGGACTATTCTTGATGCACACGGGAAACTGTTGAGTGTGGAAAACCCAGCAGCGTTGCAGTTCTTGACACACTCAAACCGGTGTGCCTGGCCCCTCTACTACCATAGCCCATTCAAAGGCACTTAAATATTTTGTCTCGCTCATTCACCCTCTGAATGGCACACATGCACAATCCATGGCTCAATTGTCTCACGGCTTTAAAAGGATTCTTTAACCCGTCTCCTCCCCTTCATCTACACTGATTGAAGTGGATTTAACAGGGGACATCAATAAAGGATCATAGCTTTCACCTGGATTCACCTGGCCCATCTATGTCATGGAAAGAGCAGGTGTTCCTAATGTTTTACTGCACTAATTTTGACCAGAGCCCTAAGATAACATCTGAAATTGTATAGTTTCCTTACTTACTTATGGCGCTGCCTACTCCTCATGATTTGTTTTTTTTTTCAAATTATATGAGCAAAAAATATTTAGCTTTATCTGGGATTCTTAACCAGACAAGATAAAGAGTGCCTATCTATATAATGACTATGAACCGGGTGGGTGAGATTATTAAATATAAAATTACTAAACCTTTCTCTAACAGCTTCACTTATAGAAAAGTTGTACTTGAATCACAAGATGATTCTCAAGTAGATTACTAAGAAAAGCACGCCCATTGTTTAAAAAGGGATTTTTTTGTTGCCTTTGTGCAATTGAAAATGAAACCTTGTTCAAAGTGTCTCTCTTTTTCAAACAAGTATTTCAGAGCTGGTTACAATTTCAATTTCATCCCCCAGAAAAGATAGAACAAATATTACAACAAATATTATGGTTGAACTCAAATGTGCTGCTTGATAAAATACCTGTATTTATGGGAAAGGGTATTTTGTTTTTAAATGATATTGTAAATTGCAATGGTAGAGTTATGGCTTTCATGGAGTTATCGGAATTGTACGGGTAGTTCTGCTCAATCCAAGATTACAACCAATTGATTACAGCATTTCCGCAAAATGGAGGAGGCAGGTGGCAGTGGGAGGAGGTAGGGAACTGGTCTGTCTGCCCAATATAAAGTATCTGGTTGGAAGATTCCTGGAAATGGGAACGAATAAGCAGGAAATCCGAAATCTTTTAACAAGGATTTCTGGGAAATCTGAGAATTTTGAGAAAGTTACTGGAATTTTGAAACTCCACTTGCAGACCTGATGTGGCCTGTAAACCATGATTTGTATTTGCTTAAGAACTTATGTCACGTCCTGACCTTAGTTCCTTTTTTATGTCTCTATTTTAGTTTGGTCAGGGCGTGAGTTGGGAAACATTCTATGTTTTTGTATTTCTGCTTTTGGCCTGGTATGGTTCCCAATCAGAGGCAGCTGTCAATCGTTGTCTCTGATTGAGAACCATGCTTAGGTAGCCTGTGTTCCCACTATGATTTGTGGGTAGTTGTTTTCTGTCTCTGTGTCTGCACCAGACAGAACTGTTTCCTGTTGGTCTATTTTTGTTATTTTGGTCGTAGTGTTCTGAGTTAAAATAAATATACACCATGAACACGTACCACGCTGCACTTTGGTCCTCTTCACCTTCTTCCACCTACAAGAATCGTTACAACTTAGTGAAGGCCACAAGACTGAACATGGATGAATGCAACAACCAAATACAGTCTGTCACTAACAAATACTGTCACATGGGTGGTAACTCTAGAATTAATTCGAAAGGCAAGGAACTCTGGGAAATATGCATTATAAGGTTTTACAGTAAGATTATGGTACCGTTAAATGACAACAGTAGCGTTATTGGTACTGTAAATTAATTGGATACCGTAAAATGCCGTACGGTAACATACTGTTCCATTTTTTTTACAGTATCTTACAGGTAGCTTGCTTCCAGTAAGTTACTGTAAAAACATTAGGATTTTTTTTTACAGCGTACCCATAGGCCTTGAACACTGGGAAAATACCCAGCACTGTGTATACTGACTAGGCCCTGGACAATACGACAAAACAAAGTCGATTTCCAAATTCTAAATTCTACACATTAACGCACTCGACTATATGAGAAAATGTGATTCAAGGTTGAATAAACTCTTTGTTTTGGGATGAAACCAAGAATCTAAAATGATTCTATTTTTCCAAATTTCCCAGTAGCTATATAAAAGCCATTTAGGCCTGAAAGCAGGCATCGTTATTTTCCCCAATGTCGTTAGCTGATAGGATTTTATGATTGTATTTCCAAGTACCTCTGACTTCATTTTGTTTGTTTTGGGTCATGCAATAAAATTTGACCTGAGCTGACCTGTGTTCTCATTGAAACCAAATCATTTTGTTGTGAAATAAATTAAAACAGATTTCAAGTGGAAATTAGGGGAAAACCCACAAACAAAGTAAAATAAGAAGTATTTTCTTATTATTTCATATTATATGTGTACAAACAAACCCATGACCCTGGGGATGTCCAAGTAACCATAAACTGGGAATTCCCAAACTGAATGCTCTTATTATCCAATCATATCTGCTTCAAAACTCAAAAGGCCATGTGTGTGCGTGCACACAGCCACACACACACAAACAGTGCACAGAACACATGGAGTACACTAATTTGATTTCATTAGATATTTAAAGGTATCACACTCAATGTGAATGCATACACATGACTGGTGCAATAGCCAAAGAATCATATGCCCACAATCACAACTTCATTATAACATCCCATGACCTATGAACAGCAGTAGAGAGGAGGCTAATAGAATGTGGCTTTGACGTTGATGGGACCATCACTCATGCTGAGAGGATCACTCATCATCACTCATACTGACAGGATCACGTGTATGTCTCGGTCCTACTTGTCTGGAGGGAGTCCACTCCTCCTTACTGCTGTGTCTGACTAGAGTTGTCATGTCTGGAGGGAGTCCACTCCTCCTTACTGCTGTGTCTGACTAGAGTTGTCATGTCTGGAGGGAGTCCACTCCTCCTTACTGCTGTGTCTGACTAGAGTTGTCATGTCTGGAGGGAGTCCACTCCTCCTTACTGTTGTGTCTGACTAGAGTTGTCATGTCTGGAGGGAGTCCACTCCTCCTTACTGTTGTGTCTGACTAGAGTTGTCATGTCCCTGGAGGGGTCAGCATTTGGTCTTGACCCCAGAGGTCCTGCTGTATGTCTGTCGGTCTGTCGGTCTGTCGGTCGGTGACCAGAGAGGGTAAGTGGGTTTGGGGATTGGGTTGAGGAATTTTAGTGTGTGCCGACGTGCTTTAGTAAATAGCCCATGCAACAAACAGGCCAGGGGAAGCCCACTTGAATTCTGGGAGTCCACGCTGGAGCTCGCTGGAGCTCCCTCTCCCCGATGCACCCACTGATGGGAGAGCTGACATGGGAGACTAGTGAATAGCACTATGTAGTGGAACGCTACCTCTAACCTCTTCACTTGTTGAAGTGCGTTGTTGTTTGTCGTTTGAGCATAGAAAAAGCGGTGTAAGTAGTTAAGAGAATTTGGCCCATGACAAGACAAAACAAAACATGACAAAGACAAAGTGGTACGAGTGGAAACTGGAAAGCGCCCCCCCTCCCCCCTCCCCCCAAACAAATTTATAAAATAAATGGATATTTTATAAGCGAGGTAAGTGGGTAGAGAGAGAGAGGGAGAGAGAGAGAGAGAGGGGGAGGGGGAGAGAGAGGGGGAGAGAGAGAGAGAGAGAAAGAAAGAGAATGAAAGGGGCATTGCGAGGAGAACGAGAGATGTTGAGGTGGGGTCATAGAGTTTAGTTGCTCAGCAACTATTTTCTGGAGTAACAATAAACATAAACTTCATCCTGGTCACTTTGTACTTTAATTATAATTACAAATGGTGACAGAACTAGAGAGGGGATTAAATATTTCCAGTACACTTAAGTGATTTAACAGACGCTCTTATCCAGAGCGGCTTACAGTAGTGAGTGCCACGTTTTTTTTTTCATTTGTACTGGTCCTCCATGGGAATCAAACCTACAAACCTGGCATTGTGAGTGCCTTGCCCTACCAACTGAGCCACACGGGACCAGCAGAAATAAGAACGGCACACGGTTGGTGAGAAAATCCGGTGTATATACAGTTTTTCACCAGTTCTATGTCTTTGCCCTCGGGGTCTCAGAGTGATGTGTCCTGCTGTGGTTTGTGTGACTTCGGATTAGTCCAACCGCTCAATGCAGAGGAGTGATATGGGTGAGCTGGCTTTACTCTAGTGATACTTGTCTTGAACACTTTATTACCACCAGTGAAAGATTGACAGGGCTGCTGATCTCTCCCAGTATCTAAGGTGTTTCATTACCCAGGTCTACTGTAACTGCAGCTACACCGAGGGCAACTTCTCCCATGTCTACCTACCACACCCATAATGTAAGCAAAGCCCTGGCTCCTCTAGGCAGTGTGAAGGGGAGAGTGGAGTTGCTCTTGGTCAATGTTTAGAAAAGGGGGAGGTTAGGGATGAGTAGAGGGTGGTTTGACTAATGTTTCTCAACCTTATTTGTGCCAGGGACCGGCAAACTAGGATCCTTCCTCCTTGGGGTCCGCTTAAATTCAAACTTAGGAGAGTCTGGGGAGCTAGCCTAGCCTTGGGTGTGTATGAGGTGACCCTCCCTGACAGCCTCACGCTTGGGCACCCACACTCCACTCTCGGCACTCTACTCCCCTCAGCTCACTGTTAATGGCACGCTTCCTTTCTCTCCCTCCCTCTTTCCCCGTCTCTCTTTCCCTCTCCCACTCTCCCTCTCTGTATAATCAGTAGGAGTGAGGGGAGCGCTGAGCTGTTCCACATGTGTAGGGTGAGTCAGATCAAATTAGACCGCTCTGACAAAGGGCCTTTTACACACAGGTGGATGACAGGGGGATTGTGGCTGCTGCTGCTCCCAGCCAGCGAGTCAGTCAGCCGGTCAGCCAGCGAGTCAGCCAGCCAGTCAGTCAGCCAGCCAGACAATCAGCCAGCGAGTCAACCAGCCAGTCAGCCAGTGGGCTATCCCTTCGCTCTTATACCATATTTTCTCAATTGGCTTAATTAAAATAGTTTTTTTTATGGATTTGACTAAATGCACTGTGTACAAATATTATGCTATTGTATAAAACAACATTTATTGTATAAATATTGTTAAAATAGAATAAAATACTTTGTATATTATACTTACATATTGCATCCCCCTAAATCATAAAATCCCCAACCCATTCCAACTGTCTGTTTGAGGAGTGAGGCCTACAATTCATAGTGTTTGGGATGGTGTTTACCTCTCTCACAAAGCTCATTTTTCCTCGGCCAGTTGTCACTTTTCGTACACCAGCACCAGAAAACCCCCTCCGTCCCCGTCTTCACCACCAGCACCCCTACTCCTGGTTGTTGCTGCCGTTGCAACTATAATGCAGCTGCACCCCCCCCCCCCCTGCTGAATTATTAGTTTTAATCCTCCTAATTGTTCAGTTTCATAAAATGGGTCTCAGTCTGCTTAGAACTAATTCTGTCTGGGCATTCAATTTAATTCGCCACACTGGGCCTAAGCCTTTCTGAGGCAGCCTGCCCCCCTTAAGCATATAAACCTCTTATCTTCCCTGCTGCTTTGCAGAACACTGACCGACTTGTGCTGGGAGTAAAATCTCAAGAGTCCATAAAACATTCTTCTGACGTCTGGACATTTACTCTAATGAGTTGGGATAATGTGCAGGGAGGTATCATGACCCAACCACCGCTGACACTTTTCAATAACAACAAGCTGCACATATGAACTGCACCAAGCATGAAATGAATGAAAATGTAGACACTGAAAATGGCTAAGTACAATGAACACATTGACGGAATCTAAAGCGTTTGTGTTATTAACCAAGAAAACACCTGAATAATATCATACAAAAGATCAACTGTTTCAAACACTGTATTGTACTGGAATATGTAAGAAGTGTATCTGGTTCAACTGATGTTTTTAATGAAAAAAATGGATGGTTGAACTGGTCAGACGAGACTGGAGTCCTCCTCGATGGACCTGACCATGGGGGTTGAGCAGCAGTGATAATCCACATTTGCAAATCCCATGCATTTAGTCAAATTATTCCAACTCCTAAGGCTCTCATTGAACCAGTGCTTGTCTAAACTCCCGATGGACAACAATGCAGCTATTCAGGGACACTCGCAGCTCAGAGGAGCAATTTCAGGTGTGAATTGGCTGTGTGGCCTGTGGCTTATATTAAATGACCTGGGACCTGACCTTGACCAGGGTCTGGGGGAGAGAGCGCCAGACAGTCCTGCCAAACTACACCATCTCTGAGCTCCTGCTGCTGGACATATTAATCACCCTGCAAAGAGTGTCCTCTTTCTCTTTAGAGAAAGAGGGAGAGAGAATGTGAGAGGGAGAATAGAGTGAGTAAAAGAGAGACAGAGATACACTCAGAAATAAAGGTTTTTGATTTGTTCTTAAAGGGGTACTGCTTGTCACAGGGGTGGTACCCTGTAAGGGCATCATTTATACCTTCAGTTATAGGTTCATAATTGTACCCCAGTTCCTCGCTCAGATGGTACCTTTCTTACATATAGTCCACAGATACAAAAGCGTTCTTTTAGAAAAGCCATATGTTCCTAGTAAGTGACAAAAAGGTACCTCTACCATAGACCACCTAAACTGGTACAATACTTCCACTCACGGGTGGCCAAATGACAGCTATGCCTCCAATATCATTTCTGAGTGTGCCTTGCTTTTTTCGATTGAATTGTTACGACCCATAACTGTATTTGTTAATGGCAAAGACGTGGTTGTTGAATTAGTTTATTTTCAGTGCCTTCACCAAGTTAGTTCATAAGTGTATGTTATCATTAAAACAAAACTCTTTATGACAATACATTACATATATCATCAGGCATTATTTTGAGGCCTAGTTTTACCCTAATACAGTGGCCTGAAACTCCTCGTATACAGGCCACATCAGGACAGCAAAATTCTGGTGACTTTCCCAAAATTCCCAGAATTTCAAGGAATCCTGGTGGAAGGATTTCCTGCTTATTCTCTCCCATTTCCAGAAATCTTCCAACCAGAAGATGTCTCTTCTACCTGCAAGTCACATTATGCTGGCTTGCAAAGTGATGTGTTATTCCTATTGGAATCCAGCCAGAGATAGGATATCTATCCAACAGTTGGATTTTTTATTCACCCACAACCTGCATTCACAATGACTGCCAGGGTTAGGAACATTGTAAGGAGACTACCGTAACCATTTAAACGAGAATAGCGATTTCAGTAAGGCGTGCAAGAAATCTAACTAACTGACTGGATTAGTTGTACCTGTTACTGTACCCTAACCATACCCTTATTTCTAAGAGTGTAGATATTCTATCCTCTCTTCCATACACTCTCCTCCCTCCTTTCCTCCAATAACGTGCTTTTAATCATATCTGCGTGCATGAGTGGGTGAGCAGCCGTCCCTGCCTTTGATGGGAATCTGCCTGGGATGCGCTGAGAGGCCTTTTGAAGTGGTGGGCCAGGGGGGCTGCAGGAGGGCCTGGGGGCTTCAAGAGAGCTGCGGACGGCCCTTTGATGTGAGAGGCTGGAGAGGGCGGATGCACTCTGCCCTGCGTAGATCTGTCAGCAGCACAGCTGCACAGCTCGCTGAGGAGACTCTGCCTGCCTCCTGGACTAATCCACCTGACTGCCTGCCTCCTGCACTAACCCACCTGCCTGCTTGACTGACTAACCCACCTGACTGCCTGCCTGCCTGCTGCCTGGACTAACCCACCTGACTGCCTGCCTCCTGGACTAACCCACCTGACTGCCTGCCTGACTAACCCACCTGACTGCCTGCTGCCTGACTAACCCACCTGACTTCCTGACGAACCCACCCACCTGCCTGCCTGACTGACCCACCTGACTGCCTGCCTCCTGGACTAACCCACCTGACTGTGTGACTGACTAACCCACCTGACTGCCTGCCTCCTGGACTAACCCACCTGACTGCCTGACTGACTAACCCACCTGACTGCCTGCCTGACTAACCCACCTGCCTACCTGTCTCCTGGACTAGCCCACCTGCCTGCCTGACTAGCCCACCTGACTGCCTGCCTCCTGGACTAGCCCACCTGACTGCCTGACTAACCCACCTGCCTGCCTGTCTCCTGGACTAGCCCACCTGACTGCCTGCCTCCTGGACTAACCCACCTGACTGCCTGCCTCCTGGACTAACCTCCCTGACCGCCTGACTAACCCACCTGACTGCCTGACTGACCCACCTGCCTGCCTGTCTCCTGGACTAACCCACCTGCCTGCCTGTCTCCTGGACTAACCCACCTGACTGACTGCCTCTTGGACTAACCCACCTGACTGCCTGCCTCCTGGACTAACCCACTTGACTGCCTGTAAATAGTTACATCGGATAAATAGTAATTGTGAAGAAAAATAAGTTATTAAAGTGGTTGTTTGAAGTGATAGTCGAGGTACAGTAATAGTAGTAAGAATACTATTGCAGTAGAACCAGCATAAGAGTCTAGTAGTGGTAGCTAAAAGCAGCACCAGATGTGAAGCATTTGCTTGAAGTGCAACTTTTGGATGAACTTCCACTTTGAGTTCACATGGTGCGAATCAAATCAAATCACATTTATAAATTATAAAGCCCTTTACATCAGCAGATGTCACAAAATTCTTATACAGAAACCCAGCCTAAAATCCCAAACAGCAAGCAATGCAGATGTAGAAGCACGTGGCTAGGAACAATTCCTCAGAAAGGAAGGAACATAGGAAGAAACCTAGAGAGGAACCAGGCTCTGAGGGGTGGCCAGTCCTCTTCGGGCTGTGTTGGGTGGAGATTATAAGAGTACATGGCCGTTAAGACCAGATCGTTGTTCAAGATGTTCAAGTGTTTATACAGGGCCTTGCGAAAGTATTCGGCCCCCTTGAACTTTGCGACCTTTTGCCACATTTCAGGCTTCAAACATAGATATAAAACTATTTTTTGTGAAGAATCAACAACAAGTGGGACACAATCATGAAGTGGAACGACATTTATTGGATATTTCAAACTTTTTTAACAAATCAAAAACTGAAAAATTGGGCGTGCAAAATTATTCAGCCCCTTTACTTTCAGTGCAGCAAACTCTCTCCAGAAGTTCAGTGAGGATCTCTGAATGATCCAATGTTGACCTAAATGACTAATGATGATAAATACAATCCACCTGTGTGTAATCAAGTCTCCGTATAAATGCACCTGCAATGTGATAGTCTCAACGGTCCGTTAAAAGCGCAGAGAGCATCATAAAGAACAAGGAACACACCAGGCAGGTCTGAGATACTGTTGTGAAGAAGTTTAAAGCCGGATTTGGATACAAAAAGATTTCCCAAGCTTTAAACATCCCAAGGAGCACTGTGCAAGCGATAATATTGAAATGGAAGGAGTATCAGACCACTGCAAATCTACCAAGACCTGGCCGTCCCTCTAAACTTTCAGCTCATACAAGGAGAAGACTGATCAGAGATGCAGCCAAGAGGCCCATGATCACTCTGGATGAACTGCAGAGATCTACAGCTGAGGTGGGAGACTCTGTCCATAGGACAACAATCAGTCGTATATTGCACAAATCTGGCCTTTATGGAAGAGTGGCAAGAAGAAAGCCATTTCTTAAAGATATCCATAAAAATTGTTGTTTAAAGTTTGCCACAAGCCACCTGGGAGACACACTAAACATGTGGAAGAAGGTGCTCTGGTCAGATGAAACCAAAATTGAACTTTTTGGCAACAATGCAAAATGTTATGTTTGGCGTAAAAGCAACACAGCTCATCACCCTGAATACACAATACCCACTGTCAAACATGGTGATGGCAGCATCATGGTTTGGGCCTGCTTTTCTTCAGCAGGGACAGGGAAGATGGTTAAAATTGATGGGAAGATGGATGGAGCCAAATACAGGACCATTCTGGAAGAAAACCTGATGGAGTCTGCAAAAGACCTGAGACTGGGACGGAGATTTGTCTTCCAACAAGACAATGATCCAAAACATAAAGCAAAATCTACAATGGAATGGTTCAAAATAAACATATCCAGGTGTTAGAATGGCCAAGTCAAAGTCCAGACCTGAATCCAATCGAGAATCTGTGGAAAGAACTGAAAACTGCTGTTCACAAATGCTCTCCATCCAACCTCACTGAGCTCGAGCTGTTTTGCAAGTAGGAATGGGAAAAAATTTCAGTCTCTCGATATGCAAAACTGACCCCAAGCGACTTACAGCTGTAATCGCAGCAAAAGGTGGCACTACAAAGTATTAACTTAAGGGGGCTGAATAATTTTGCACACCCAATTTTTCAATTCTTGATTTGTTAAAAAAGTTTGAAATATCCAATAAATGTCGTTCCACTTCATGATTGTGTCCCACTTGTTGTTGATTCTTCACAAAAAATACAGTTTTATATCTTTATGTTTGAAGCCTGAAATGTGGCAAAAGGTCGCAAAGTTCAAGGGGCCGAATACTTGAACTATGGCCCCCTTGAACTTTGCGACCTTTTGCCACATTTCAGGCTTCATACATAAAGATATAAAACTGTATTTTTTCGCAAGGCACTGTAGATGATCAGCAGGGTCAAATAATAATCACAGTGGTTGTAGAGGGTGCAACAGGTCAGCTCCTTGGGAGAAAATGTCAGTTGGCTTTTCATAGCCGAGTATTCAGAGGTCGAGACATTAGGTGCGGTAGAGGGAAGGAGGCGCTCAAAAACAACAGGTCTGGGTCAAAGTAGCACGTCCGTTGAACAGGTCAGAGTTCCATAGCTGCAGGCAGAACAGTTGAAACTGGAGCAGCAGCCCGACAAGGTGAACTGGGGACAGCCAGGCAGGCATGGTCCTAGGGCTCAGGTCCTCTAAGAGAGAGATGGAGAATTAGAGAGAGCATAGTTAAGTTCACACAGGCACCAGATAAGACAGGAGGATTACACCAGATAGGACAGGCTGATTCTAGCTATCCGGCACTATTGCAGCATAGATACTGGAGGCTGAGACAGGGAGGGTCGGGGGACAGTGTGGCGATACCCCGGACAGGGCCAACCAGGCAGGATATAACCCGGACAGGAAGATCACACCAGTGATTCAACCCACTCAAGTCGAGTATAGAGAAAAAAGCCTGGCACGACGTGACGCACACCTCCTAGGGACGGCATGGAAGAGCCCTAGTAAGCCAGTGACTCAGCCGCCGTAATATGGTCAGAGGCAGAGAATCCCAATGGAGAGAGGGGAGCCGCACAGGCAGGATAGCAAGGGCGGTTCGTCGCTCCAGTGCCTTGCCTTTCACCTTCACACTCCTGGGCCAGACTACACTCAATCATATGACCTACTGAAGAGATGAGTCTTCAGTAAAGACTTAAAGGTCGAGACCGAGTCTGTATTTCTCACATAGATAGGCAGACCATTCCATAAAAATGGAGCTCTATAGGAGAAAGCCCTGCCTCCAGCTGTTTGCTTAGAAATTCTAAAGACAATAAGGAGCATATAATCGGAGCAATAGATAGGAACAAGTCAATGTGATGCTTTGTTGGTTAGAAGTAAAACCTTGAAATCAGTCCTAGCCTTAACAGGAAGCCAGTGTAGAGAGGCTAGCACTGGAGTAATGTGATACAGTTTTTGGGTTCTAGTCAAGATTCTTGCAGCAGTATTTATTACTAGTTTATTTAGTGTTTTATCCAGGTAGCTGGAGAGTAGAGAATTGCAGCAGTCTAATCTAGAAGTGACAAAAGCATGGCTGAGTTTTTCTGCATAACTTTTTTATTTAAAAAAAAATATCAGATTTTTCCAACATTATGAGGATGCAACCTCTTTGTTTCTTGGGACCTAGAACAAGCATCTCTGTTTTGTCCGTGTTCAAAAGGAAAACATTTGCAGCCACCCACTTCCTTATGTCTGAAACACAGGCTTCCAGGGTAGGCAATTCTGGGGCTTCGCCATGTTTTGTCGCAATGTACAGCTGTGTGTCGTCCGCATACCAGTGAAAGTTGACATTGTGTTTCCGAGTGACATCACCAAGAGGTATAACATATAGTGAAAACAATAGTGGTCCTAAAATGGAACCTTGAGGAACACTGAAACTTAAACGTGATTTGTCAAGGATTTGTCAGAGACTTGTCCGACAGATAAGATCTAAACCAGGCAAGAACTTGTCCGTGTAGACCAATTAGGGTTTCCACTCTCTCCAAAAGAATGTGGTGATCGATGGTGTCAAAGGCAGCACTTAGGTCTAGGAGCACGGGGACTAATACAGCCTCGGTTTGACGCCATTAAAAGGTCATTTACCACCTTCATGAGTGCAGTCTCAGTACTACGATGGGGTCTAAAAGCAGACTTGAGCGTTTCGTATACATTAATGGTCTTCAGGAAGGCAACGACTTTTTCAACATTTTTTGAGAGGAATGGGAGATTCGATATAGGCCAATAGTTTTTCAAATATTTTTCGGGTCAAGATTTGGCATCTTCAGGAGAGGCTTTATTACTGCCACGTTTGATGAGTTTGGTACAGATCCGGAGGATAGGAAGTCGTTGATTATGTTCAACATAAGAGGGCCAAGCACAGGAAGTAGACTCAAACAACATTATTCATTTACCCTCTCACCGAGAGAAGCACTTAGCATATGGCTCTCTTCTGCTCTGAATCTACAGTATGTAAATGTGCAACTGGGAATTTTGTTAAGCCATTTGCCAAATGGAATCTGTTTTCTCCAGCTGCACGAAACCATTAAAGTAGACCATGTGTTCTGACCTGTTCGTTTCACGAGCGTTCAACCCTGGCTAAACTCTCAACCTGCCTTCCTGGAGATCAGTTTCCAAGTCCAGCCAATTGACACTTTAGCTCATGAAAAGCAGCACTGGGCCCGCATTCATGAAGTGTCTAAAAATTAGGAGGAATGCTGATCTAGGATTAGTGTTATCTTTTTGATCATCTGAATAAGGTTTTATGGACAGGGAGGACCTGATCCTAGATCAGCACTCAGAGATGCTTTGTGAGTACAGGCTCTTTCAGTATGTCACGAGCATGCCTATAAAAGCATGTTAACATTACATCACCACAATCTGTTTTAGGCCTACATTTAAATGAATGAATCCATTTGATAATTAGTGGTTTAGATAATGAATAAAGAGGCTTGTGGAATAATTCACACCAGAGATTTGAATCTATATAAATCAGTGTAATCTTTAAAACAATGTTGTTGCTGTACACACACAGTTTCTGAACATGAACAGTCATTGTTTCCAAAGGCCTGTTGCTTGTTGACATTCCCATTAGTTCCTCCCTCCTCTCACCTTCGGCTTCAGTCAAGCCGACATCACATATGTTTTTACATCTACCTCCTTTCTCCTCATGTAGGAGTGGCCTGTCTGTCTGAGGCCTAAACCGGAGCACCAAATAATTATAGACTGCCTCTAATAGACAGGCTCTAATGACCAGACGCGTTATCTACACTAACAGGCTATAGACCACGCAGAGGCTGTGAGTTTGGGAAAACCTAGTTCAGAGGGGAGGAGCAGGGACACAGAGAGGGAGAAAGTATGGTGATCCACATTGAATGGGGAGCAAAACATAGCAAAATGTAGTTGTGTTTTGAACTCACTGCCACTAGCTGCTACCCAGTGATGGAGGTGGAAGGGTTCTTGCCTAAATGATTGCCCTGTTTCAGTTTCTATCCCCCACCATTACTAATACAGATTATGTAGGTAATGTAGATACATTGATGTACATTGCATTGCGTATTTCTTTCAACATAACTTGTGTCAAGGTGGTAGTATTGACTCTAGATATAGTGTATAACCTTGGGGTCATGGCCTTAGTAGGCCTTCTCTGGGATATGACACGTCTGCTTTAACACATCTGTCAGTAGTTATAGCAGGGTTGTATTAAAGTTGGGAAGAGGAGAGTCTTGGGCTCTTAGTTTGACCAGTCACCCCTATCTCACAGCGCGTGTGGTGAGTAACCATGGCAATGCAGCGAAAAGGCGGTTTCCTGAAACTTTTGTTTGTGGAAGTTGGCTCGGCACTGCGTTGCAACCCAGATATTATTTTTAGACTGCAACCCCGAGGCCCAGAGTGTTGTTGAGGCAGAATATGAACTGAATGACTTGCAGTATTTCCCCCCTACTAAAGCAGAACCGAGGGAGAAGGCTGAGACCACGGGTAAATTAGGATTTCTTTTAGAATTTGTACCTCATGACCGTTGAACACTGCATCATTTGCACCACTTTGTAGCTCCTCCTTTAGTCTGCTTTCCCCCAAATACAATATTGTGTTTTAAAAGACATCTAATTACATACTCTTTATCTGATGATTCTTTAAATAATGAACTTGAATCGTCAATCAATTGAAATCTCCGACAAATCCCGCAGGCAGTCAACCGTCTTATCAAAGCTCAGTGGGGTGGAGCAATAGTACTAGAAGTATGTGAGACGGCTCTGTGTTTCCCTGTCCCGTCAGCTGTGTTGTCCCAGCCGTGGTTCTGACCTTTATTTCTCTGTGTGTGACAGGCTCTAATGAACAGCCTTTCAGCCCTCTCTGAACGTGAACGTCATGGCTATTAGATGGTAAAGGCACATAGGCCATAACTGGGCTAGAGCTGTCCTGGGCTGGGCTGAGCTGGGCTGTCTTGGGCTGGGCTGGGCTGTCCTGTGCTGGGCTGGGCTGTCCTGGGCTGGGCTGGGCTGGGCTGTCCTGGGCTGGGCTGGGCTGCATCCTCAGTATTGTAGGAATGGAGGAGTAATAGCGAGAGGGAGATCTGTAAGATATAATTTATGATGGAAGTTGGTGAAGGATACTCCATTTTTTAAGTGGAATGTCTAAGAGAAGAAGTATGTAGTTTGTGAGATGTCTGAGAAAAACAGTAAGAGATTGTATAAGCTGAAGGTCAATGACAGGTCTGTGAGAGAGGACTAGCCTACAGTGCATTCGGAAAGTGGATTGATTAAATACAACTTTTCCTCATCAATTTTCCACATCAAGGGTGCCAAAAATGTCTGCAGCATAGAAGGTCTCCCCAGGAACACAGTGGCCTCCATCATTCTTAAATGGAAGAAGTTTGGAAACACCAAGACTCTTCCTAGAGCTGGCAGCCTGGCCAAACTGAGCAATCGGGGGAGAAGGGCCTTGGTCAGGGAGGTGACCAAGAACCCAATGGTCACTCTGACAGAGGTCAAGCGTTCCTCTGTGGAGATGGGAGAACCTTCCAGAAGGACAATGATCTCTGCAGCACTCCACCAATCAGGCCTTTATGGTAGAGTGGCCAGACGGAAGCCACATGACAACCCATTTGGAGTTTGCCAAAGACTCTCAGACCATGAGAAACAAGATTCTCCGGACTGATGAAATCAAGATTGAACCCTTTGGCCTGAATGCCAAGTGTCATGTCTGAAGGAAACCTGGCACCATCCCTACGAGGAAGCATGGTGGTGGCAGCATCATGCTGTAGGGATTTCTTTCAGAGGCAGGGACTGGGAGACTAGTCAGGATCGAGGGAATGATGAACGGAGCAATGTACAGAGAGATCCTTGATGAAAACCTGCACCAGAATGATCAGGACCTCAGACTGGGGTTAAGGTTCACCTTCCAACAAGACAATAACTGGAAGCACACGACCAAGGCAACGCAGGAGTGGCTTTGGGACAAGTCTCTGAATGTCCTTGAGTGGCCCAGCCAGAGCCCGGACTTGACCCCAATCAAACATCTCTGAAGAAACCTGAAAATAGATGTGCAGCGACGCCCCCCAACCAACCTGACAGAGCTTGACAGGATCTGCAGAGAAGAATGAGAGAAACTCCCTAAATACAGGTGTGCCAAGTTTGTAGCATCATACCCAAGAAGACTCGAGGCTGTAATCACTGCCAAAGGGGCTTCAACAAAGCACTGAGTAAAGGGTCTGAATACTTATGTACATTTTAAGGTTATTTTTGGGAAATTAGCAGAAAAACTGTTTTTGCTTTATCATTATGGGGTATTGTGTGTAGATTGATGTCTTTTAAACGTTTTATCCATTTTAGAATAAGGCTGTAATGTAACAAAATGTGGAAAAAGTCGAAGGGTCTGAATACTTTCCAAATGCACTGTATGTCCCTGTATTTTGGTAAAATTCCTGTGTGCCATCTCAGCAGAGAGATGTCGACAGTATGAGAGTTCTTTGAGAGAGAGGTTGACAGTATGAGAGGTCTTTGAGAGAGATGTCGACAGTATGAGAGGTCTTTGAGAGAGATGTCGACAGTATGAGAGGTCTTTGAGAGAGATGTCGACAGTATGAGAGGTCTTTGAGAGAGAGGTTGACAGTATGAGAGGTCTTTGAGAGAGATGTCGACAGTATGAGAGGTCTTTGAGAGAGATGTCGACAGTATGAGAGGTCTTTGAGAGAGAGGTTGACAGTCTGAGAGGTCTTTGAGAGAGATGTCGACAGTATGAGAGGCCTTTGAGAGAGATGTCGACAGTATGAGAGGTCTTTGAGAGAGAGGTTGACAGTCTGAGAGGTCTTTGAGAGAGATGTCGACAGTATGAGAGGCCTTTGAGAGAGATGTCGACAGTATGAGAGGTCTTTGAGAGAGAGGTTGACAGTATGAGAGGTCTTTGAGAGAGATGTCGACAGTATGAGAGGTTGACAGTTTTAGAGGTCTTTGAGAGAGAGAGAGAGAGAGAGAGAGAGAGGAGAGAGCGAATGGAGGGGGGGCTTGACAGTATGAGAGGTCTTTGAGAGAGAGAGAGCGATAGAGAGCGGTTTACAGAGAGAGAGCAAGCTCGTTGTCACTCGTCTGTCGGCCCCAGAGGCATTCACACCTGCTGCGTTGACTGACTCTGTTTAAGCTTCTGTGGCCAAGGCTGTAGGAGTTCAGCTGTGATCCCTATAGCCCCTACACACACACACGCACACACACACACACACACACACACGCACACACACACACACACACACACACACACACACACACACACACACACACACACACACACACACACACACACACACACCAACGAATATCATGCAGATTGGTTTCCCACACCCTCGGGTGTAAAACAAGGAGACGCCTTATCACCAACTCTGTTGGCTATGTTTGTTAATGACTTGGCAAAATAAAGTAAATAGTTAAATATTGGAGTAAGATACGATGATGAAATGCTAAGTGTCCTCCTATATGCTGATGATATTATTCTGTCTGCTAAGACTGAACAAGGCTTGCAGAAAATGGTATTATGTACAGTCAAGATGGAGATCAACCAGATAGAAATGCAGATCATAATAACACAGATAAAAACACAGATCATAATAACACAGATAAAAACACAGATCATAATAACACAGATAAAAACACAGATCGTAATAACACAGATCATAATAACACAGATAAAAACACAGATCATAATAACACAGAAACACAGATCATAATGACACAGATATAAACACAGATCATAATAACACAGGTAAAAACACAGATCATAATAACACAGATCATAATAACACAGATAAAAACACAGATCATAATAACACAGATAGAAACACAGATCATAATAACACAGATCATAATAACACAGATAGAAACACAGAACATAATAACACAGATAGAAACACACAAAACCATGTACTAAGAGAAGTGTTTCTCAGTTTTGTTTTGGGGAAGAAATTCTTGAGTTTACTAGCAATTATAATTATTAGTATTTGTCCCTAAACAGAGAGTACACAGTGGCAGAATACCTGACCACTGTGACTGACCCAAAATGAAGGAAAGCTTTGACTGTGTACAGACTCAGTGAGCATAGCCTTGCTATTGAGAAAGGCCACCGTAGGTTGACCTGACTCTCAAGAGAAGACAGACTATGTGCACACTGGCCACAAAATTAGGTGGAAACTGATCTGCACTTCCTAAACTCCTGCCAAATGTATGACAATATTAGAGACACATATTTCCCTCAGATTGCACAGATCCGCAAAGAATTTGAACACAAATTACCACAGAAATACCACAGCAGCAAGATGTGTTACCTGTTGCCACAAGAAAAGGGAAACCAGTGAACAACACCATTGTAAATACAACCCATACTTATGTTTATTTATTTTCCATTTTGTACTTGAACTATTTGCACATCGTTACAACACTGTATATATACATAATATGACATTTGAAATGTCTCTATTCCTTCTGAACTTTTGTGCTTTGGCAATGTAAACATATGTTTGTCATGCCAATAACGCCCTTTGAATTAAATTGAATTGAGAGCATGAGAGAGAGAGGGTGACAGTATGAGAGGTCTTTGAGAGAGAGAGAGAGAGAGAGAGAGTGAGAGGTGAGAGAGGGAGGGGTTTACAGTATGAAAGGTCTTTGAGAGACTTCTGTATGTGTGATGTCTACTGTTAATTTTTATTGTTTATTTCACTTTATATATTATATACCTTACTTGCTTTGGCAATGTTAACACATGTTACCCATGCCAATAAAGCCCCTTGAATTGAATTGAATTGAATTGAATTGAGAGAGAGAGAGAGAGAGAGAGAGAGAGAGAGAGAGAGAGAGAGAGAGAGAGAGAGAGAGAGAGAGAGAGAGAGAGAGAGAGAGAGAGAGAGAGAGAGAGAGAGAGAGAGAGAGAGAGAGAGAGAGAGAGAGAGAGAGAGAGAGAGAGAGAGAGAGAGAGAGAGAGAGAGAGAGAGAGAGAGAGAGAGAGAGAGAGAGAGAGAGAGAGAGAGAGAGAGAGAGAGAGAGAGAGAGAGAGAGAGAGAGAGAGAGTCGGCCCCAATGGCATTCACTTCTGCTACGTTAGCTGACTCTGTTTAAGCTTCTGTGGCCAAGGCTGTAGGAGTTCAGCTGTGATCCCTATAGCCCCTAGACACACACACACACACACACACACACACACACACAATGTGTGAATGTTAATGAATATCGTACAGATTGGTTTCCCACACCCTCGGGTGTAAAACAAGGAGACGCCCTATCACAGACTCGGCTATGTTTTCTAATGATTTGGCAAAATAAAGTTTAACAGTTAAATATTGTAAGATATGATGATGCAATGCTAAGTGTCCTCCTATACGCTGGTGATATGATTCTGTCTGCTAAGACTGAACAAGTTAGTATGTACAGTCAAGTTGGAGACTTTTAGTCAACCAGAGAAAAACACAGATGTGTGTGCATTTTAGAAAACCTGGCACAAAGATAAGTGTTTATTCAGTTTTGTTTTGGTGAAGAAATTCTTGAGTTTACTAGCAATTATAAATGCTTGAGTCTTTATTTTGATTTAAAAAATGCCACCTTTATGTATTGCACATCTGCCCTGGCCGACTCAGCAAGTAGAGCTCTTGGGGGAGTTATAGGAAAAACAAAAATAGAAAGATATTGGTTATGCTATGTATCCCATGCATTTTTGACTATTCAGCAGGAGGATGGGGTTCTTTAAGGTTTTAAAAAATGTACTTGTCCCTAACAGAGCAGTTTGTTACTTTTTAGGTGTTCACAAGTTTGCTCCTCTACTGGCAATAACTGGGGACATGAGTTGTACCTGAGATGGAAGGTGTGCAATAACTGGGGACATGGGTTGAACCTGAGATTGAAGGTGTGCAATAACTGGGGGACATGGGTTGAACCTGAGATGGAAGGTGTGCAATAACTGGGGACATGGGTTGAACCTGAGATGGAAGGTGTGCAATAACTGGGGACATGGGTTGAACCTGAGATGGAAGGTGTGCAATAACTGGGGACATGGGTTGAACCTGAGATGGAAGGTGTGCAATAACTGGGGACATGGGTTGAACCTGAGATGGAAGGTGTGCATAGGGACATGGGTTGAACCTGAGATAGAAGGTGTGCATGGGGACATGGGTTGAAAATGAGATGGAAGGTGTGCATGGGGACATGGGTTGAAAATGAGATGGAAGGTGTGCATGGGGACATGGGTTGAACCTGAGATGGAAGGTGTGCATGGGGACATGGGTTGAACCTGAGATGGAAGGTTTGCATGGGGACATGGGTTGAACCTGAGATGGAAGGTTTGCATGGGGACATGGGTTGAACCTGAGATGGAAGGTGTGCATGGGGACATGGGTTGAACCTGAGATGGAAGGTTTGCATGGGGACATGGGTTGAACCTGAGATGGAAGGTGTGCATGGGGACATGGGTTGAACCTGAGATGGAAGGTTTGCATGGGGACATGGGTTGAACCTGAGATGGAAGGTGTGCATGGGGACATGGGTTGAACCTGAGATGGAAGGTGTGCATGGGGACATGGGTTGAACCTGAGATGGAAGGTGTGCATGGGGACATGGGTTGAACCTGAGATGGAAGGTGTGCATGGGGACATGGGTTGAACCTGAGATGGAAGATGTGCATGGGGACATGGGTTGAACCTGAGATGGAAGATGTGCATGGGGACATGGGTTGAACCTGAGATGGAAGATGTGCATGGGGGCACTTTGGAATAGACTGTTGGATAGCCAGCACTGTTTCTCATTGGGACCTCTCCATAGGGAGAGCTTGGCATCAGAAATGTCTGACCTTTGGCTGAGCGATGAGGAGAACATGTCATGTTTTTTTGCCCATTGTGTAATTCAGAATTCTTTGATAAACCCTGGAATAGAAGAAAAAGAGCGACCTATAGTAAATTAAATCTTTTGCTCCAGACTTATTGCATAGTGCTTGTCAATTGTGTGTAGGCCAAATGTCTTTCACACATGAATCTTCTCTTTTATAGACCAGGATTAAACGCCTTTCTTTCAATTTATTTGTATTTATACCGAACAACATTTTTCACGAAACATGTAAAGTGTTGGTCCCATGAGCTGAAATGAAAGATCCCAGAAATGTTCCATACGCCCACATTTGTTTACATCACTGTTAGTGAGCATTTCTCCTTTGCCAAGATAATCCACCCACCTGACAGGTGTAGCATATCAAGAAGCTGATTAAACGGCATGATCATTACACAGGTGCACCTTGTGCTGGGAACAATAATAGGCCACTCTAAAACGTGAAGTTTTGTCACACAACACAATGGCTTACAACAGTCAATTGTGGTAATATAGTGTATCATGTCATTGCTCCAGTATGTCAGTATGAGTGTTGATGTTGAAGGTTCATGAGGGAAAGGTCTATTTTCATCATGTTTCAGTGTTGTGTTCGGCTCTGAGACGTTTTCTTTTAAGAAAAATGGAACCGTTTTCGCTAGCAATTCCTAAAAATACACAGGTCATGTCCACGTCCTCTAATTTAGCTTTTCGAAAACGATTTTGATTTATCATGAAGCAAAACATTACTTTAAGGAGAGACTTATGTAAATTGCCTCCGCTTCAGAGTAAGAAGGGGGAAAGACTCAAACAGAAACGTTATAAACCATGACACTTTGTCTTAAGAGATATTGTGTTTGGGCGAAATCCAGGTTTCTGTCAGAATATCGCTCTTCCAAGCCTCTCGTATCCTCTCGTATTCTTCTTGCTGTTTTGAAAAGCACTGCAGAAGTCTCTCTCTTCTCCCTCTCCCTCTCTCCCTCTCTGCACTATGCAGAGTAGCTAGGTGATTGTAATGAATTCAAGAGAGAACAAGAAGCAAAACAAAATCACCCCGTCTTTTCATCACGTCACATCCCTGAGACATTATCATCCCAAAAGCTTTGTTGGATGAACTCCCTCTCAGCTCATTTGCATTGATATGAAATGTTTTAATAAATGTGACGAGGCACCCCGTCCATTATGGGGTCACTAACCAGCCATAATGGCTGTGCCTATATGCAGCGCCGCTCTAAAAAGAAGCACCATGTCGAGAGAAAATAGTCCCTAGACTTACTTGTTCATTGTGTCGGATATCTGTTGGGCACAATGAGGCGCCTCATCCAGGGATGAGTGTCAGGAGTTCATCCTTTATCGCTGCGACCTGCATTTGACCTCACGAAGCGCTGCCTGGGTGAAGGGAGGGAGACTACGGCTCTGTGCTGCGGCTGCAGAAACACACTCCCCGGGGGCCCTTCGATTAGACTCATCACTCAAAAGGTGCTGGGCCCCAAAGAACAACACACATTCTGATGGGTGTGATAGGAGATGGGCTGTGAAAATATCTCCGCTTTCAAACCTGTCAAGCACGCCCCTACCTGTGTGACGATTTGACATAACGAGCACTGATGAGGAGGCAAAGAGTTTAAGTAAACATCCACTGTACTGTACATTCTGACAAGAGACGATGACAACCTGACAAAATGTTTGTTGTTTTCGGACCTCGAGAGAATATCTGCGAGAGGAGGAAGAGGGTCAAATAGGAAATGAGAAACAGTGCATCATCAGTCAGGAGAAGTAATACAGTACCATAGGAGCTGGGGAACCTGTCTGCCTGGCTGACTCAGAGGGCAAAGGTCAAAAAGCAGTCACCTTCTGACAGGATTTTCACACACATCAACATAATTATTTCCCTAAACAATATTTTTTTGGGACAAGGTGTTTTTGGGCTGTGCGCAACCCTACTTATGTAAAACAAAAAATCTTCCATAGGCAAGGCCCTGCACAGCCAACCCATTCCATGATGGAAAAGTCCGTTGTTTTCAGAGATTAAATAGATTAGCTGGTTTGGGTCAGTAGTGACACTCATACTGTACAAACATCCCACATCTGCCGGCCCAGGGTGTGGCCCTTGTGTCAGGGGCCCTGCCTGCCTGACAGCCCAGCCAAGTGGAAAACCTGAGCTCACATCACTGCATTAGCATTCTCAGCATGCACTCAGAGGGACCTGCTCCAGAAACTGACAGCCATGGACATGTGTGTGCCGTCACAAGTGTATGCATGTGCAGTGCATACGTGTGTATGTGCAGTGCATACGTGTGTATGTGCAGTGCATACGTGTGTATGTGCAGTGCATACGTGTGTATGTGCAGTGCATACGTGTGTATGTGCAGTGCTCCTGAATGGTCAGAGCTGTTACACTCTTTTGATCTGTGATGCTGGAGTCTTTTTACTCCAGACCTGACGTGAGAGAAGACACAACACATCAACAGGTGTCTCTCTACAGCTGCTTGTACTTTACCCACCTCTCTCTCTCTCTCTCTCTCTCTCTCTCTCTCTCTCTCTCTCTCTCTCTCTCTCTCTCTCTCTTTCTCTCCTTTTTTTCTCTTTCTCTCCTTTTTTCTCTTTCTCTCTCGTTCTTTCTCTCTCTCGTTTTTTCTCTCTCTCTCGTTCTTTCTCTCTCTCCTTTCTCTCTCGCTTTCTCTCTCTCCTTTCTCTCTCGTTCTTTCTCTCTCTCTCTTGCTTTCTCTCTCCTCTCTCTCTTTTTCTTCTCTCAAGTGTGTGTGGGTTTGATACGTCGAGGAGAAACCAGAAGATGACAGACCTCTGTGTGCGTGTCTGCATGTGTGTGCATGCGTGTGTTTGTGTACGGTCGGCGTGTGTTTGTGCATGTTTGTCAGTCAGACAGCTGTGGAGGTGGTGGTGAGTGAAGCAAAGACAGTGAGAGGGAAAGCACCTCGAACAGGAAACTGTCTGCTGCGGTGAGGCTGAGCACCAACGGCAACAGCAAGCCCCCACATGAAAAACACAGCGGAGTACAGGGCCCTGTGGCCCCAACTCTAACTCTCTCGCATGTCTCAGGCGCACCTATAATGTAATATATTGCCATCAGCAGATGCTGTTATCCAAAGCAACTTCCAATCATGCGTGCACACATTTTATGCACGGGGGGGTCCCAGGAATTGAACTCACTACCCTGCCGTTGCAAGCGCCATGCTCTATCAATTTTGTGTGTGTGTGTGTGTATGTGTGTGTGCATGTGTGTGTGTGTGTGGGGGGGGCGTGGGGGGGGGGGCTTTCATCTTTAAAGGCAGGGTTCCAAGGATAACTTTTACCTACTTCTTTGTTTTAGATTTATATTATTTAAATAAATGCCACAGCCAAATGCAGTCTTTCCCCATCCTCTCCTCGCTCCCCCGTGCCGGGTTGAGAAGCAGAAGAGGTAAACTAACAGACAATTCAAGGGCTGTCATGGACTGACTGATCCCACTAACTCATCTCTCTGTTGCTAGGCAGCCTTCAGGTTTGTTTTTTCAGGAGCCTTTCTTCCCCTTTAGGCTGAAAGGGGTCAATGCCTCCACAAGCTGGAACCAAAGTTCAACAGACGCTGGGCTAGAGACCGGAGGAGTCCTATACTAGCCTGGTCCGAGATCTGTTTGTGCTGTATAGCCAGCACTCCTATGGTTGTCGGCTATACAGCACAAACAGATCTGGAACCCGGTTAAGCAAAGATATTGTCCCCGTTGACATTTCTATTTGAATATGAATGGCTGAGGCTAGCTAGTGTTCAGAGTGTTACAGAGGATGGGTATAACCCAGAGCTGTTCTGTCCTGTTGTCCTCAGCTCTGTAGGCTATTTGGCTCTGCATAAGTAGTATTTGCTCCAGCATTAACGCTGACAGGAACTTAATTGGAAGAGTCTTAGGGTTGGATATGCCCTAAAAGGCATCAGAGTTTCCATTCTCTCTGACATGTGTGTCATGATGTCATTGTATGGGTTGTCTTGACCGTGATCCGCCACCATGTCATACCACTGTAGCGTCAGGAAGCAACAAGTGGAAATGTAACGCAATGACAACTGCATGCCAACAGAAAATATTTGTTTACAATATGTCCTTACCCTTTTTCTCAGTGCTATTGACACCAGTTCATCGAGTTCAAGTTGCTTCCATATACCAAGAGTCAGGGCATCTGATGGGTAGACGGATAGACCAACAGACAGCCGGACAAATTTACCCAGAGTGAAATACCCTAAGATTTAGTTTTCCTCTCTCTACCATGAAGGGGTCTCAGACGTCATGCTCCCCACTAGTGGTTAATTTAGCCCCTGCCAGGCCTGCCTCTTTATTGCCTTCATTTGTCAAAGCCCACCAGGCTGAATGGAGCGGGAGACGTTAAACAAATGGAGAGCCTCTTCGGGCATCTCTCCCCTTCTCTCCGAGCAAACAGGCCAGCGCAGGGCAAACACTGGCCCAACAATAGGAGCTCTGCCGGGGGGAGCTGGGCAGCAGACACCCCACTAGCCCTGACTTCTCCATGGTCCTGGGGATGATGGAGTCACAGGGGAGTGAAGGAGGGGGTGATCTATTAAGATCATGTAGCAGTGCCCTCTCCTCCTCTGCCTCCCTTCTGTCCTTCCTCTACCCACTAACCTCCCTCGTGTCTTGGCTCCACTTACCACCCTTACACACACACACACACACACACACACACACACACACACACACACACACACACACACACACACACACACACACACACACACACACCGGTTTGAGCAGGTTAATTGAAAGCAGGGGGGGTTAATGGCCAACACGAATAAAGTGGGCTACAGGCAGGCAGCCTGGATGGGGAGGGACTGGAGGACTGGGGGGGCAGGACAGGTGTACAGTGGAAGGTATTGTGTGTGGCAGAGTCGCGGCAGTGCTGTGTAGAGCTGTCATCACCATGTGCTGTCATCCCTCCCTCTGTCACGCCACTGCCACACCAGAACAGACCCGCCATTCAGCTCAGCCATATTTGTTTGGCTGGCAAGGTCAAGAGAAGACCTACAATATACAGACCAGAGAGAGAGCCAAAGCCCAGTCAGCTCACTCAGCCCAGTGCCATATTGAATGGACATTACCCAGTGGAGACATAGAGGAGAGACAGAGAGGGAGACAGAGAGGAGAGACATAGAGGAGAGACATAGAGGAGAGACAGAGAGGAGAGACAGAGAGGAGAGACATAGAGGAGTGACATAGAGGAGAGACAGAGAGGAGAGACGGAGAGGAGAGACAGAGAGGAGAGGAGAGACAGAGGAGCGACAGAGAGGAGAGACAGAGATGGAGAAAGAGAGGAGAGACAGAGAGGAGAGACAGAGACAGAGAGGAGCGACAGAGAGGAGCGACAGAGAGGAGCGACAGAGAGGAGAGACAGAGAGGAGCGACAGAGAGGAGAGACAGAGAGGAGAGACCTGGAGGAGAGACCTGGAGGAGAGGCAGAGAGGAGAGACAGAGAGGAGAGACATAGAGGAGAGATAGAGAGTAGAGACATAGAGGAGAGACAGAGAGGAGAGACATAGAGGAGAGACAGAGAGGAGAGACAGAGAGGAGAGACAGAGAGGAGAGACAGAGAGGAGAGACAGAGGAGAGACATAGAGGAGAGACAGAAAGGAGCGACAGAGAGGAGAGGAGAGACAGAGAGGAGAGACAGAGAGGAGAGACAGAGAGGAGCGACAGAGAGGAGAGACAGAGAGGAGCGACAGAGAGGAGCGACAGAGAGGAGAGACATAGAGGAGAGACAGAGAGGAGAGGAGAGACAGAGAGGAGCGACGGAGAGGAGAGACAGAGAGGAGCGACAGAGAGGAGCGACATAGAGGAGAGACAGAGATGAGAGGAGAGACAGAGAGGGGAGACAGAGAGGAGAGACAGAGAGGAGCAACAGAGCGGAGAGACAGAGAGGAGAGACATAGAGGAGTGACATAGAGGAGAGACAGAGAGGGAGAAAGAGAGGAGAGACATAGAGGAGAGACAGAGAGGAGAGACATAGAGGAGAGACAGAGAGGAGAGACAGAGGAGATACAGAGAGGAGAGATAGAGGAGAGACATATTGGAGTGACATAGAGGAGAGACAGAGAGGAGAGACATAGAGGAGAGACAGAGGAGAGACAGAGAGTAGAGACAGAGAGGAGAGACAGAGAGGAGAGACAGAGGAGAGACAGAGGAGAGACAGAGAGGAGAGACAGAGAGGAGAGACAGAGAGGAGAGGAGAGAGGCGAGACAGAGAGGAGAGACAGAGCGGAGAGACAGAGCGGAGAGACAGAGATGAGAGACAGAGAAGAGAGACAGTGAGGAGAGACATAGAGGAGAGACATAGAGGAGAGACAGAGAGGAGCAGCCTGCCAGAGTCATTGAGTGGCTGCTGCTGCTGCACACTTTTACTTCACGGATCAGATTAATAGATTGTCAGATCATTCCAATTTACATGGAGAATAGAGCAGGGTTTCGTATGGCACATTTTGGTGAGCTGAATCTCTGGAATGCCCATTCTCTAACACGAGTCCAACTTGTTCCACGGAGTGCCGAGTGTCTGCGGGGTTTTCGCTCTTCCTTCGTGCTTGAGGAATGAATTAAGGTCCCTAATTAGTAAGGAACTCCCCTCACCTGGTCGTCTAGGTCTTAATTTCAAGGAAAAACAAAAACCAGCAGACGCTATGCCCTCCATGAAATGAGTTTGACACACCTGCTCTAACAGGAAAGGGTGTAATCCTAAAGATGAGGCCATTCTGGGTCGCTAGCCACATCAGACTACTTAGTGCTTACAATGTCAAGTTCACCACCAAGTGCACACGTCAATAGCTTTTATATCTCCTGTCTTCTCCTTCTACAATGCTGTCACACTCCCCCTATTTCCTGTCCTCTCTTTCCTGAGACGGTGGGGAGTGGTGAACACAACCGTGGAAAAATTCACACTCACACGGGAAAGGATGAAACCCTGAGAAAAGGGATGTCCTGTGTGTGTGTGTGTCTGTCTGTGTGTGTGTGTGTGTGTACTTTCCATTGGCTCATGCTGTCTTTCTGTATTCACATAGCGAGATCAACTGGCTAGGCTTTAGAGATTTTCCTAGCCACGGTATTGAGGGGCGTTGTCATGGGTCTATTATAGTTGTCCGATTGAGACAGTCATTGAATGGACTCCCTCCAACCCTTTCGCATGTGTTGAGCCATGCTTTCTGATGTTCACAGTTGTTCCGCCTATCAAATCCAACATACTCTATATCTGACTGATGGGGGTTTCCGTTAATCACCTCCAAAGTGTGGCTGTTGTGAGGTCACTGGGGTAAAGCGCCCTGGTGTCGTGTTTTTCCCACTCCCAATCTGGCGTAGCGTGTTTTCCAGGGAGCGGGTACCATCTGGCTCAGCAGTGCTCCAGTCGAAAGTGTTCAGTCTGGGGGTTAAACAGAGCAGCAAAGGTGGGCCAGCCAGCCAGGCAGAGCCACCGTGAGGCTTTGAAGTCACAGAGAGAGGGGGTCTGGGCCAGCAGGCAAGCCTTTATCAGCCAGCGGAGGGAGGCACGATGGCAGCGTGGTGGGCTCGGGAGCTAACTCTTTATGTGGATGAATGGCCGAAAGGAGGAGGAGGGTTGAAACACTACCCCCCCCCCCCCCCCCCCCCTTCACTGCAACTTGGATCCTGTACGTTCTGCCGATACAGGGGTCTCCGCCGACTGATACCATCAATTACCACATAGAGTCCTGGTCACCATATGGCCAGTGGCCGTATAGAAAGAGTCCTGTTCCTTGTTCGAGGCCCAGGCACTGCATATGTTTCCAGGCATCTATTATAGATGCTGCTGCTGCAATTGTGTGTGTCTGTGTCTGTGTGTGTGTGTGTGTCTGTGTCTGTGTGTGTGTGTGTGTGTGTGTGTGTGTGTGTGTGTGTGTGTGTGTGTGTGTGTGTGTGTGTGTGTGTGTGTGTGTGTGTGTGTGTGTGTGTGTGTGTGTGTGTGTGTTTTGACGGGTACCGTTGGTGAAGGCAAGGCTACTATTACAGGTCGGCCTGAGAGTCAGGGGTTCAACTTTGAGTTACACACGTTGGGGGATGGAAGAGACGTCCAGGTTTCCGTTGTCTGCAGTGTTACTGTATCTTTAAACCCCTGTCAGCCAACCTACAGCCCCAATCAGTCAGAACAAGAGTCAGGATCGACATCACTGGAGGAGCAGCCAATGTTCAGCCAAGGTTCATTTCACTTTATGAAATCAAATCATTTACCAACGATACCAAAACCAGTCGGTCCACTTTCTTTTTCATTTTCTCAGAAAAATCTGAGAAAATACATGAATGTTTGTTTGAAAGTCCGCTGGGAGACGAAATAGTAATCTACAGATCCTCTACATTCAGTACTCAGAAAGTATTCAGACCCCTTGAACTTTCCCACATTTTGTTTACGAGACCATGAGAAACAAGATTATCTGGTCTGGTGAAAGATTGAACTCTTTGGCCTGAATGCTAAAGCGTGGCTGCATCATGCTGTGGGGATGTTTTTCAGTGGCAGGGACTGAGAGACTAGTCAGGATAGAGGGGAAATGAACGGAGAAAAGTACAGCGAGATCCTTGAAGAAAACCTGCTCCAGAGCACTCAGGACCTCAGACTGGGGTGAAGGTTCATCTTCCAACAGGACAACGACCCTAAGCACACAGCCAAGACAACGCAGGAGTGGATTGGGACAAGTCCATGAATGTCCTTGAGTGGCCAAGCCAGAGCCCGGACTTGAACCAGATCGAACATCTCTGGAGAGACCTGAAAATAGCTGTGCAGCAAAGCTCCCCATCCAACCTGACAGAGCTTGAGAGGATCTGCAGAGAGGAATGGGAGAAACTCCCTAAATACAGGTGTGCCAAGCTTGTTGTGTCATACCCAAGAAGCCTCAAGGCTATAATCACTGCATACTGATTAAAGGGTCTAAATACTTATGTAAATTTGATATTCCCATTTTTTTCTTCTTCTAAAAACCTGTTTTCACTTTGTCATTATGGGGTATTGTGATGTCATTATGCGGTATTGTGATGTCATTATGGGGTATTGTGTGTAGATTGATGAACGGGAAAAAACGATTTAATATATTTTAGAATAAGGCTGTAACGTAGCAAAATGTGTAAAAGGTCGAGGGGTTCTGAATGTACTGTAAGTATGAACAAAAAACACATTGCTCCCAGAGTGAGACAGACTTTACTTTCTGTTTGATATATAATGTGAAATCTAGCCAACCGCAAAATGAGAGAGAGAGAGAAAGAGAGAGAGAGGCTTAAACTCTCTGTTTGATATATAATGTGCGAAAGAGCCAACAGCAAAACAAGGAAACATCTGTGTAATTAATCTTTTAAAAGGGAGAAAACAGTACCAGCTTGATGGAGAATAGAAGCCTTGTGACTGTCTATCTGCATGCTGCTGAATGGACAGCCTGAATGGACCCTAGATAATGATCCAAGCTCCTTAATATAATATAAAAGTGTCTTTAATTCAGGCTCTGGTTGAGGACGTACAGGGAGACTGAGGGAGGGCTGGGATGGGATGCCTTGGGGCCATGCAAGTCAAAGCTGTACAGTACAGTGAAAGAGCACCAGCCTTTCCACTAGTCTGTGACTGGACTCCAGCTATAAATCATCCCTGCTGCTGCATCGTTAAAGGAACTGTTTGTTTTTCGTGGAGCTGGACTTACTGTAACACCATCCACACTAAAACCAACCCTTTGGGATACGAGGTTGGGGCATGGGGGACGGGGCTGGAGCATGGGGCATGGGGGATGGAGCTGGACTTACTGTAACACCATCCACACTAAAACCAACCCTTTGGGATACGAGGTTGGGGCATGGGGGACGGGGCTGGAGCATGGGGCATGGGGGACGGGGCTGGACTTACTGTAACACCATCCACACTAAAACCAACCCTTTGGGATACGAGGTTGGGGCATGGGGGACGGGGCTGGACTTACTGTAACACCATCCACACTAAAACCACACCTTTGGGATACGAGGTTGGGGCATGGGGACGGGGCTGGAGCATGGGGCATGGGGGGCGGGGCTGGACTAACTGTAACACCATCCACACTAAAACCAACCCTTTTGGAAACGAGGTTGGGGCATGGGGGACGGGGCTAGAGCAAGGGGGACAGAGCTGGAGCATGGGGCATGGGGCATGGGGGATGGGGCTGGGGCATGGGGGATGGGGCTGGAGCATGGGGCATGGGGGACGGGGCTGGAGCATGGGGCATGGGGGATGGGGCTGGAGCATGGGGCATGGCTCTAGGCCCGGATAAGTAAATGTGGCAGATAGTTTCTGGAACATATTCTCACGGAAGACACACACACACACACACACACACATACACACACCAGGGGCCTCACGACAGAGTGGTGGGCTGCAGGTGTCACACACATGCACACACAGAAGGAGAGATCCTGGGCCTCTGACTACACCTGGGTGATGCATAGAATCCACTTGCGTTACTCTGACAGCATCTGTTTTAATGCTTGATCTGGTCCTGTGACAGTGTTATGACACGCACCATATTGGCACCACCTGTGGCCATTGGAGATCCCCCTCGCCGTGGCACACTGTCTTCTGGAACTAGAGGCTGTTGACAGTTAGACAACTGATGACGGTTGAACAACTTACAGATGTTCTTTAGTGTTTGCATCACTGTAGATTTGATCATATGTCTGTTTGGCTCTTTCTCATATTGCTGTATCATTTAAAGACATTGAATCTGCAATCTCTGTGTTTTTCTAATTTGAGTGGCCGGTAAGCTGTTATGCTAGCCCTAGGATGTTGGCTAAATCTGACAGGAACCAAAGCACTATATCCCCATGCAGTGGATTGACTGTAGACTATAGGCTTTAGCTGGCTGGTCCCCGGCCCAGTGCAGAGGTGAGATGTGTCTGATAGTGCAGAGAAAGAAAAACAGATTGGCGGGGGGACTGGGAGGACAGGCCGAGCAGCACTGGGCCTCTGTTAGAGTCTTACTGGGGCGGAAAGCAGACGGGTGAGCTTTGTTAAAGCCATAGCTGGTCCATTGTGATGAGATTTTCCACTCAGACGGACTGGCATTGTGGGGGTCTGTGTGAAACCCCCTCCAAAAACACGGATCCTTACACATACTCACTTGTTGCCGCAGACACTTTCTGACACACACACACACACACACACACACACACACACACACACACACACACACACACACACACACACACACACACACACACACACACACACACACACACACACACACACTCCGGTTTGAGCAGGTCAAACCCCTGGAAGGCGGGCAGCTCTTTCCTCACTGGACCAAGCTCCTTTATGAATGTCCTGTCTTCAGTATACTGTAAGTATTATGGAGGCTTGTTTTGTTGTCTTTTAGCAGGGGCAGATGGCAGACACTGCACAGCTCATGCAGGGATAGGAAACTGTGTGTGTGCATGTGTGTGTGCGCCTGCTCCTCTCGCAGTCTGTCTGTCCATCCGTTCATGCGACTGTCTGATTGGCAGGTTGACGTTTATTTGCAAAGAACAGGAAGGCAGACTGTTTATCCAATTCCAATTCATCCCAAAATATACACCAGCTGAGGGGAGGATGGCTCATAATAAATGACTGGAACAGAGCAAAATGGAACACATGGAAACCATGTATTTGATACCATTCCACTAATTCCACTCCAGCCATTACCACGAGCCCGTCCTCCCCAATCAAGGTACCACCAACCTCCTGTGATATACAGTACACATTTCACCTCACATGGCCATTATGCAGATGACGCGTGGTGGGTGTGGAAACAATTCAATTCACTTTTCCCCCTAGTCAATCATAATTCATCACAGAGGTGCATGGGGTCATAAAGGATGATGTACAAACAAATCTGTCCAAGTTAAAAACCTAGGCCAGTGTATCCCCATCTGTGGCCCCCGAGTACCCGCAACAGTACACATTGTTATTGTAACCCTGGACAAGCACACCTGATTCAACTTGTCAACTAATCATCAAGCCCTCAGTGAGAGGAATGAGGTGTGTTTGTGTACTGTTGGGGGTATTCCAGGACCAGGGTTGGAAAACACTGATCTAGGCAACAGTAAAAAATAAAAAAATAAAAAAAGACTAATTTGGAAACTGTTGGAATACCCGCCCAAATGACCATTACCCGCAGAACGCACAGTGGCTGCAGATATAATTACAGTGACCTATTTCAACAACAACTTGTGTACCTCTAGTAATTTGATATCAATGGGCACATGTAGTAGTTACAGAAAGTCAAATATATGCATATGTACAAAATGAGACCTGGATGGCAGGACAAATCAACGTAACACATTTTTTTGAGAAATGGTCGGATATCAAACTATTGGTTCAGACTAGAGGTCGACCGATTAATAGGAATGGGTGATTAATTAGGGCCGATTTCAAGTTTTCATAATAATCGGAAATCTGTATTTTTGGGCGCCGATTTTGTCGATTTCTTTCCCCCCAATTTTTTTTTATACCTTTATTTAATCTTTATTTAACTAGACAAGTCAGTTAAGAACACATTCTTACTTTCAATGACGGCCTAGGAACGAGGCAGAACGACAGATTTTTAACTTGTCAACTCGGGGGATACAATCTTGCAACCTTACAGTTAACTAGTCCAACGCTCTAATCACCTGCCTCACGAGGAGTCTGCCTGTTACGCGAATGCAGTAAGCCAAGGTAAGTTGCTAGCTAGCATTAAACTTATCTTATAAAAAACAATCATCAACGGCTGTCGTTGCTCCAATGTGTTCTTAACCTTAAACATCAATGCCTTTCTTAAAATCAATACACAAGTATATATTTTTAAACCTGCATATTTAGCTAAAATAAATCCAGGTTAGCAGGCAATATTAACCAGGTGAAATTGTATCACTTCTCTTGCGTTCATTGCATGCAGAGTCAGGGTATATGCAACAGTTTGGGCCGCCTGGCTCTTTGCGAACTAATTTGCCAGAATTTTACGTAATTATGACATAACATTGAAGGTTGTGCAATGTAACAGGAATATTTAGACTCATGGATGCCACCTGTTAGATAAAATACGGAACGGAATAAACGTTTTATTTTCAAGGTGATCGTTTCCGGATTTGACCTAAGGCTTGTATTTGATATTTGATAGAGCAGTCTGACTGAGGGGTGGTAGGCAGCAGCAGGCTCGTAATAGTCAAAGGTATATGGTTTAGAGAGAAATAGCAGGCGTGTTATAATTCCTGTAATAACTTGCGGCTGAACTTGAAAGGGGTTCCTTCGTTATTTTACCGTTCATGTCTTCTGTAGAGAATGTCTTGATCTACTTCAAATAAGGTCTGTGTTTCGTACAGGCTTAAACCGCCTCTACGTTTTGATACCCGTGTAAATTTCACTAGGATAAGGTAACGTTTGTCAAAATATTTTCATAAATCCACTCGACAAAAAAAAATGATCGGCGCTTATATTTAGCCAATATTGATCAGAGTTACTTTGTCCTATGGATATCTACACAGTTATAAAATTGGCAAGGTGGTGTAAGCTTACACGAAACACAGACCTTATTTTAGGTGAATCTAAAAAAATATCCTATGAAATAAATGAATGAAGGAACCGCTTTCCAGATTTTGCTAGAAGGTGTCATGGGAATTATGACTCGCACTGTGGTAGTCAATTCTTACCATGCCCATTATTAAAATAGGATTTCCTGCATATAGAAATTACAGTTTTTGTTTTCAACATTCATCACAGGTAACTTAAACTCTATTTTTATTCAAACAGTTGAGAGTATTTGTCTCCTAAGCAGACTCTTCAGCATCATTGTCACTTCAGAGCTGTGTGTTTTACAGATGGCAGAGAAAAGCAGAGCACCAGTGTGGGACTATTACATGGAATTGGCACCAGGGAAAGCAAGGTGTCTTATTTGTGATAAAGATGTAAACATGGGGTCAGCAACGGCTAAATCAAAACATACCACCAACCTGTGGAATCACCTTAAGAACACCCATCCAAAAGCCCATATATATTACAGTGCCTTGCGAAAGTATTCGGCCCTCTTGAACTTTGCGACCTTTTGCCACATTTCAGGCTTCAAACATAAAGATATAAAACTGTATTTTTTTGTGAAGAATCAACAACAAGTGGGACACAATCATGAAGTGGATCGACATTTATTGGATATTTCAAACTTTTTTAACAAATCAAAAACTGAAAAATTGGGCGTGCAAAATTATTCAGCCCCTTTACTTTCAGTGCAGCAAACTCTCTCCAGAAGTTCAGTGAGGATCTCTGAATGATCCAATGTTGACCTAAATGACCAATGATGATAAATACAATCCACCTGTGTGTAATCAAGTCTCTGTATAAATGCACCTGCACTGTGATAGTCTCAGAGGTCCGTTAAAAGCGCAGAGAGCATCATGAAGAACAAGGAACACACCAGGCAGGTCCGAGATACTGTTGTGAAGAAGTTTAAAGCCGGATTTGGATACAAAAAGATTTCCCAAGCTTTAAACATCCCAAGGAGCACTGTGCAAGCGATAATATTGAAATGGAAGGAGTATTAGACCACTGCAAATCTACCAAGACCTGGCCGTCCCTCTAAACTTTCAGCTCATACAAGGAGAAGACTGATCAGAGATGCAGCCAAGAGGCCCATGATCACTCTGGATGAACTGCAGAGATCTACAGCTGAGGTGGGAGACTCTGTCCATAGGACAACAATCAGTCGTATATTGCACAAATCTGGCCTTTATGGAAGAGTGGCAAGAAGAAAGCCATTTCTTAAAGATATCCATAAAAAGTGTCGTTTAAGGTTTGCCACAAGCCACCTGGGAGACACACCAAACATGTGGAAGAAGGTGCTCTGGTCAGATGAAACCAAAATTGAACTTTTTGGCAACAATGCAAAACGTTATGTTTGGCGTAAAAGCAACACAGCTCATCACCCTGAATACACCATCCCCACTGTCAAACATGGTGGTGGCAGCATCATGGTTTGGGCCTGCTTTTCTTCAGCAGGGACAGCGAAGATGGTTAAAATTGATGGGAAGATGGAGGGAGCCAAATACAGGACCATTCTGGAAGAAAACCTGATGGAGTCTGCAAAAGACCTGAGACTGGGACGGAGATATGTCTTCCAACAAGACAATGATCCAAAACATAAAGCAACATCTACAATGGAATGGTTCAAAAATAAACATATCCAGGTGTTAGAATGGCCAAGTCAAAGTCAAGTCAAGTCAAAGAAATGTTTTTGTATCCAAATCCGGCTTTAAACTTCTTCACAACAGTATCTCGGACCTGCCTGGTGTGTTCCTTGTTCTTCATGATGCTCTCTGCGCTTTTAACGGACCTCTGAGTCTATCACAGTGCAGGTGCATTTATACGGAGACTTGATTACACACAGGTGGATTGTATTTATCATCATTAGTCATTTAGGTCAACATTGGATCATTCAGAGATCCTCACTGAACTTCTGGAGAGAGTTTGCTGCACTGAAAGTAAAGGGGCTGAATAATTTTGCAAGCCCAATTTTTCAGTTTTTGATTTGTTAAAAAAGTTTGAAATATCCAATAAATGTTGTTCCACTTCATGTTTGTGTCTCACTTGTTGTTGATTCTTCACAAAAAAATACAATTTTATATCTTTATGTTTGAAGCCTGAAATGTTGCAAAAGGTCGCAAAGTTCAAGGGGGCTGAATACTTTCGCAAGGCACTGTATATAAAGTTAAAATAAAAGTGTTCATTCAGTATTGTTGCAATTGTCATTATTACAAAAATGTGTATATATACTGTATACATTTTTAAAATCGGCCGATTAATCGGTATCAGGTTCTTTTTTGTCCTCCAATAATCGGTATCGGTATCGGTCGACCTCTAGTTCAGACCTTTAAGAGACATGGCGGACAAACAGGGAATCCAATACATTTCTCTTCTCAGTAATAGATTATCAGTATCTCCCCCCTCCGAGGAGTCTTAACATGTTCCATACCAATGTATCTCAGAAAGCTGACATTGTGACAAGCCTCCATGAGATGTGCAGCCACAGGTTGACGTTTATTGTCATGAGTCTTGTCCTGCAGGCAGAACTGAGTGATTTCCCCTTGGATAGGCCAGCTGCAAAGACAAAATAGTCTATATTGTAAAAATTCATTACAAAAAGGTATTAGCTTTAAAGATTAGGGTTAGGCATTAGGGTTAGCAGTATGGTTAGGGTTAGGTTTAACATTTTATGACTTTTTGGCTATGTAAGCTAGTGACCACTCCGCAGAGCTGCCTCCAGTACATGATTCATGACTAAAAACACTAACCTGCGTCTGATTGCAGCTGGGCTCATCATGGCCCCTGGGCTGCTTAAATAATGGAACAGAGATCTCTGGAGCCAACCTTTCTGTCAGTGTAATGGAGTGGCCTGGGCTGTGTCACTTGTCTCTGTCCAGTAACCACTTCCAACAGGGACCCATTCACTCCTCAAACCTCACTCTGACAATCGCTGACAGACTCCAGCCCCATGCATGCTATACTCGAGACTCGGATTTAAACCCCTGGTCAAAGTCTTTGGTTAATGACTAGTAGGATTACACAGATAGTGCTGAGACAGATAGACAGATTTTTTTGGGATGATGACATTTATAGCCCTGATCTTGGTTATTGTTCTCGTCATCATCATCTTTGTTGTCATCTTCATCGTGGGCCTTCGTCATCACCACCCTCATCCTCACCACCATCATCATCACCAACACCACCATCATCGTCAGCATTACCAATTATCATCATCGTCATTTGTGTGGTTTTCCTAATGCCTTGACCTCACAACTCTAGTTGATCTTACCAACGATACATAATGAGCTACAGTAACTACCGCAGTGTAAAAAAACGACCCAGTTTCCTAAAGGATGTTGAAGTTGTCTCTATCTCTGGTCCTAGGGACAATATCTCCCTTGGCCAGAAACACTGAGAAGACATCCTGTCACACGATGCCATACCAGCCAGAGGGAACAGCATTATGGCTGTTGGCTGTGACCCTGCCTCTGTGTTATCACTGGGTTAATCTCGCCGAGCTAGGTGACACTGTGGTGACAGGGAGGGACACACTGCTACTGTAGCTAGCTCCCCTAGCCTGCCAGCCATCTCAGGCCACGCTGACTCTGACTGACTGTATGAAGGGACATGGCAGCCATTTTGTTTGAGAGACACAAAAAAAAGCATCAACTACTGTATGTGTATGTTCTGTCGACAGTGTATCTGCCCTCGTGTGGAATCTTGATTTGGCTTTGTGTTTATATCACTGGCTACATGGGACACTGGGTCACTGCTGGGGGTGTTGCTTTAGTCAAATCCCATCGCTTCCTCTCAGTCATAACACTCACACTGTTGCAAATGAATATCCGGGTCGATTGTGTGAGGGAGAATGTGGTGTGGCAGAGCAATCGTGTGTGTGTGTGTGTGTGTGTGTGTGTGTGTGTGTGTGTGTGTGTGTGTGTGTGTGTGTGTGTGTGTGTGTGTGTGTGTGTGTGTGTGTGTGTGTGTGTGTGTTATGACGAGAGTGAGAGACATGTTTTTGGTTCTCACAGGGGAATGACTGCCAAGGATGTTGGGATTCTAACTATGAATTGAAGAAAATCTGTCATCTTTTACAATCATTATTTGTCATTTTCAGGAGGTCAGTAGTACTTGAATCAAGTTTGACTGTTTTGTCTAAGCTTCCCTTAACAGCTAAACCAGAGAGTGAATCAATCCCAAGAACACATCTCATCCACACACAGTTTCCTCTCTTTGTCCTGCCCTCAGAGACGTGCACAAGACGTAGAAAAGAACCCAAGTCAAAAGAACATATGTCTTGAATTTAAACATTAAAGGCCAACTATTATGAGATTAAATCAGGAACTTGTGATATTCTGTTGAATCTCGGCTCTGTTGTAGCCTCAGTCACGCAGATGTACTTTCAAGTCCTCCGATGATATAGTACCAGCAGGCCTTCTGTGCCAGTGTCTAATCACAGAGGATAATAAGGGCCTGTTGCTTACCCCTGCGTCCTCCTACCTTGTAGCTCCACCAGGATAACACAGTGAGATAGTTAGAGATTTGACTTGCTACACTCTGTTTATCATCCGTCCTTCTAAGAACAATGGGCAAATAGCGAAAGCTTGGAAGGAAGGTTTAGGCTTGGCAGAAAGCAAAAAAGCAAAAACGGTATACTTGCTTACCCTCCTCTCTCTTTACCCCTAGCCTTATATTGGCAGTGAACAGATATCCCCATTTCAACACTAAACCAGCATTTACGTGGGTTTTGCAGAGCAATTTTGGATTTTGATTTTTTTACTTCTTAGTTTCTCATTGGGGTGGCTGGCGGACAAAAGGTTGACTGGAAGTCAGATTTAACCGTTTAATTGATTTTTATATGAGAAATATGGAGTCATATGTGATGAATTATCATAAAAGCTGCGCGGGCACTGCAGTGAGTGGTGCAGTGATATCTGTACTCGGTACCAGGGGCCCCTTCTGATGAGCGGGGGGCCGTAAAAGGCATTTTATTATGTGGCGAATATTGTTACACTTACAATAAAAATCAAAAGAGAGGACAGAAACCTGCAACAAGTTAGTGCACTTAGAGGAGCGTGTGTTTCAGGGGCATTGGTTGTGGAGCGTGATCGTCATTTTGTGTGTGTATTTGTCAGAGCAGGGACTGGAGAGAGCATATGCGAGAGAGTGTGTGTGTGTGTGTGTGTGTGTGCTGTGTCAGGTTACACACGGCGAGCTCAGCTCCATCTTTTCCCTGCAGAGTGTCCTCGGAGCTGACTCTACAGGTGGCTTGTATTTAGCTGGGGCCCCTGGCGATAAGGAGCGCGCGTCCTCACTCTGTGTTCCCTGTCATGTCCGTCTATTAGGTGATGAACGGCCTGCAGGCCCGACTATCAGGTCCTGCACCCTAATGACTTGCCTGTGTTTGTGTGTCTGCTGCCTGCCTGCGTGACTGACTACACTTAACGGCGAGAGGGCTTCAGAGCCAGGGGACTGCACGCCAACCATCCAGCCAGAGGCCATTGCACGCACGCACGAACGTACACACACACACACACACACACACACACACACACACACACACACACACACACACACACACACACACACACACACACCACACACACACACACACACACGTCCCCACATCTGGGAGCAGTAAATCTCTGGAGCTTTTCAACGCCACTGCTGCTCTCCTCCCCATTCTCCACTCTTCCCCTCCTCCTCTACCAACTGCTCTATCAGTAATTCCCCTACTTCCCCGCTCCGTACTACCCTGCTCCCCTTGTCCCCATCTGCTATAGTCCTCTAGCCCCCTGCTCATTTCCTCTCCCTCTGGGTTCTGCTAGAGAAGTGCTGTACTAGTGTGACTTTCCACTGGACCAGCCTCTCTCTCTGCTGCTCTGCATAACATCAGCACCAACACCAGCACCGGCTCCACTTGGAGCCAGCGTTGGACCTGTCACTGATCCCTTTCCATTATCACAGTCAAATAAACAGCCACAGTGAATCAACCAATTAGTGGGCATTATCCCTCTCCAGCTGCCTCTTTCTCCAGTCTCCACTGAGCTGTGGCTCTCTTGAAGGGTAATCGCTGCTTGGACAGAAAGCCAGTGATCTCTCCAGCAGAGCATTTTCCTTCTCTGTTCCTTCATTTCGGTTTAATTGTTATGAAGAGCATGTGTGTTTATGCTCGAGCTGCTGAAAGTTTGGGTGTGGTGGTGTTGCGAGCAATTGAGTCATTTTTCTCCTCTCCCCTCGCACGCTACTCCAATAATACTGGACAGTCGTCTTTAACAGATTTTCCTGTGTGACTGTATTGGTCTGCATCCCAAGCCCTATGCCCTACATGGTGCACTACTTTTAAACCAGAGCCCTACGGACCATGGTCAAAAGGAGTTCACTGTATAGGGAATATGGTGCCATTGGGGACGGGCCCTTGGTTTGCTCCTCTCCTCCAGTCATGCTGTGTATTTCATGGCTGTTCTAGCTGCAGGTGTGTTTATTATAAAGCAGGTGCTGCGGTTCACAGGCTGTGGAGAAAAGGCGTTAAGGCCAATATACTGGAGATGGATCACTGGCTGCTTGGTCTCAATGACGTTCACTCTAACACACACCACTACCACTTAACGCATGTGGAATCATGTAGTAACCAAAAAAGTGTTAAGCAAATTGAGATTTGAGATTCTTCAAAGTAGCCACCCTTTGTCTTGATGACAGCTTTGTACACTCTTGGTATTCTCTCAACCAGCTTCATGAGGCAGTCACCTTAACAGGTGTGCCTGTGAAATGTCTTTCCTTCTTAATGCATTTGAGCCAATCAGTTGTGCTGTGACAAGGTAGGGTTGGTATTCAGAAAATAGTCCTATTTGGTAAAAGACCAAGTCCGTATTATGGCAAGAACAGCTCAAGTAAGCAAAGAGAAATGACAGTCCATCATTACATTAAGACATGAAGATCAGTCAATACTTAAAATGTCAAGAATTTAGGGAAGTTTCTTCAAGTGCAGTCACAACTTGGGGCGGCAGGGTAGCCTAGTGGTTAGAGCGTTGGACTAGTAACCGGAAGGTTGAGAGTTCAAACCCCCGAGCTGACAAGGTACAAATCTGTCGTTCTGCCCCTGAACAGGCAGTTAACCCACTGTTCCCAGGCCGTCATTGAAAATAAGAATTTGTTCTTTAACTGACTTGCCTGGTTAAATAAAGGTTAAAAATAAAAATAAAAAACAAAACAATAAAGCTCTATGATGAAACTGTCTCTCATGAGGATCGCCACAGGAAAGGAAGACCCAGAGTTTCTCTGCCTCAGAAATTGCAGCCCAAATAAATGTTTCATAGGGTTCAAGTAACAGACACATCTCAACATCTAATGTTCAGAGGCGACTACGTGAATCAAGCCTTCATGGTCAAATTTTTGCAAAGAAACCACTACAAAAAGAAACCAATAAGAAGAAGAGACTTGCTTGGGCCAAGAAACACCAGCAAATGAAATTAGACTGGTGGAAATCTGTCCTTTGGTCTGGTGAGTCCAAATTTGAGATTTTTGGTTCCAACCGCCGTGTCTGTCGCAGAGTAGGTGAATGGATGATCTCAGCATGTGTGGTTCCCACTGTGAAGCATGGAGGAGGAGGTGTGATGATGTGGGGGTGCTTTGCTGGTGACACTGTCTGTGATTTATTTACAACTCAAGGCACACTTAACCAGCATGGCTACCACAGCGTTTTGCAGCCATACGCCATCCCATCTGTGCAAAGCTGTCATCAAGGGAAAGGGTGGCTCCTTTGAAGAATCCCAAATATAAATATTTGTTTAACACTTTTTTGATTACTATATGATGCCATATGTGTTATTTCATAGTTATGATGTCTTCAATATTATTCTACAAGAAATAGTAAAAAATATGTAGAAAATAGTAAAAAATAAAGACAAACCCTTGACTGGTAGTGTAATTCAATACCTTTGAAGTTCATCCTTAGATGTTCTATGTTTGAGCTGGTTTTGAAAGCAAAAGTTGAATTGAAAACATTATTGTATTGGCATTGTTGAACTCAATTTTCATAATAGCAAGCTCGGATGATGGTTTTGTTAGCTAAGCTAGCAGGTCTGTTTGTTTGGTTACCAATGTAACTGCACTAGCTATCTAGTAAACTTGCTAGCTACTTCAGTGGATGCTGTCACATTTCTACTGACAAATGAACACATCTCTAGTGGCAAATATGTTAAATTATAGCTATGGCATAGAACAGATAATCAAGTCAGAGCTCTATGCATTCTCTGGAATAATGCAACTCAGTGGAAGGTCATTTCCACTCCATTCCATTCCACTACATTGGCCACGTTACCAATGTAAGCACAACATTGTTCTGATAATGTCCACATGTAAGATACATGGTGTACTTTGGTACCACAGCTTCTCCAATCACTGTTGTCGTAGTTCCCTGTGATTGATGTTAGTACAACTTTGTTCAAATCTCAATGACTTGTCAGCAAGGTTTCACTGCCCACGGACCTCCTCTCTGACCCTAAATCAAGGTCACCTGTGTCCTGCTGCTGTTGGTTCTGTGGTCAACAGGGGGCACTGTTGTCCTGGCCGAGCCGTCTGGACACTACTACTGGTCACTCACTGTACACTGTGACTGGACAGCCAATGTAAACAACATCTCCTCTCTTCTGAGTCAGTTGTCTCACATCGCCACAGTTCCTTCCATTAACAACCACTTTGCATAATGGGATGTAAGAATGTCTCAACAAGAGAGCAGTCACAAGCCTTATCTAATTCTGGTCACTGTGAAAACTGTCACCAGACCACTCCCCCTCTCGCTAGTGGTTTTGACCCAAGCCTCCAGTGTTGCATCAGAGCACTCCAAAAGGCCAGCTCGTGACCGTAAAAAAAACAACAAATATTTACGTCTACAATGTCAACAGTCTTATGTAAACATTCACAGGGCCTTTCTGACTGGATATGTCATCTGTTGTCTCGCTGTACACGTTAAAACGGCATATCCTGCTAAATCCGGGTACGGTGAGAGAAAATAAGATCCTCCACTCCTCCCTCCTCGGCTGCCCCTGAGGCTTCTGGGTAATTGCAGTGTTTAGGTCCATGGAGGAGACAGGCGGGCGGCGGGCGGGATGGTCACCTGGGCAGCTAAACAGGTATTTGGATTGCACTGTGTAATTTTCATTTTATACCATGGGACAAGTTAAATATTTGCATTCCATCACAGACAACTATCTCCCCAACTATACAGCCTTATACAAGCCTAGCACCCCTCTTTTTCTTCTGGCTAGCTTAGAGGGTAAAACCAACCCACCATTATACAATAGTATGATTTCATCTTGTGCTTCATATGATGACATGGGAACAAAATGGTAGTGTTCAATCTCTGGACATGTTCCAAATGGCACTCTATTCCCTACATAGTGCACTTTGCAGGGAATAGGGTGCCATTTAAGACGTGTTCGTCAGGTGTAGTTGAGAGATCAGATCCACCCAGAAGGGGAAGAAAGTCACTTCCTGTTTGGCCTTTGAAGTCAAGCCTCATTTCCTGATGTGGACATTGTACTAGAAAAACAAAGGAAACTACATGTTGATACACAGACCGGGTTTGATCATTCAGCCGTTTGTCATGGAGGTCAAAGGATCCTTTAGGATTGCCCGCACATACTGCACATACTGCACTGACACTCCAACACACACACACACACACACACATACACACACACACACACACACACACACACACACACACACGCAACACACACACACACTCGCTTAGACACTGCTGCTACTCTGTTTATTATCTATCCTGAATGCCTAGTCACTTCCTCCATGTACAGTTGAAGTCGGAAGTTTACATATATTTAGGTTGGAGTCATGAAAGCTCGTTTTTCAACCACTCCACATATTTCTTGCTAACAAACTATAGTTTTGGAAAGTCGGTTAGGACATCTACTTTGTACATGATAAAAGTAATTTTTCCAACAATTGTAATTCACTGTATCACAATTCCAGTTGGTCAGAAGTTTACATACACAAGTTGACTGTGCCTTTAAACAGCTTGGAAAATTCCAGAAAATGATGTCATGGCTTTAGAAGCTTCTGATAGGCTAATTGACATAATTTGAGTCAAATGGAGGTGTACCTGTGGATGTATTTCAAGGCCTACCTTCAAACTCAGTGCCTCTTTGCTTGACATCATGGGAAAATCAAAAGAAAACAGCCAAAAACATTGTAGACCTCCACAAGTCTGGTTCATCCTTGGGAGCAATTTTCAAACGCCTGAAGGTACCACGTTCATCTGTAGATACAATAGCATGCAAGTATAAACATACCGCTCAGGAAGGAGATGCGTTCTGTCTCCTGGAGATGAACGTACATTGGTGCAAAAAGTGCAAATCAATCCCAGAACAACAGAAAATGACCTTGTGAAGATGCTGGAGGAAACAGGTCCAAAAGTATCTTTATCCACAGTAAAACGAATCCTATATAAACATAACCAGAAGCCACTTCTCCAAAACCTCCATAAAAAAGCCAGACTATGGTTTGCAACTTGGGGACAAAGATTGTATTTTTTGGAGGACTGTCCTCTGGTCTGATTAAACTAAAATAGAACTGTTTGGCCATAATGACCATTGTTATGTTTGGAGGAAAAAGGGGGAGGCTTGCAAGTCGAAGAACACCATCCCAACACCATAACGACAACAAAGTCAAGGTATTGGAGTGGCCATCTCAAAGCCCTGATCTCAATACCATAGAAAATTGGGCAGAACTGAAAAAGCATATGCGAGCAAGGAGGCCTACAAACCTGACTCAGTTACACCAGCTCTGTCAGGAGAAATGGGCCAAAATTCACCCAACTTATTGTGGGAAGCTTGTGGAAGGCTACCCGAAGTGTTTGACCCAAGTTAAACATTTTAAAGGCAATGCTACCAAATACTAATTGAGTATATGTAAACTTCTGACCGACTGGGAATGTGATGAAAGAAGTAAAAGCTGAAATAAATAATTATCTCTACTGTTATTCTGACATTTCACGTTCTTAAAATAAAGTGGTGATCCTAACTGACCTAAGACAGGGAATTTTGACTAGGATTAAATGTCAGGAATTGTGAAAAACTGAGTTTAAATGTAATTGGCTAAGGTGTATGTAAACTTCCGACTTCAATTGTACATATTTCCTCAATAACCTCAACTACCTCGTACCCCGTCACATTGAATAGGTACCGGTACTCCTTGTATATAGTCTGATTATTGTCATGTTATTGTGTTCCTATTAATTTCATTTTTCATTTTTAGCTAAATTGTCTTACTTTTTTAACTCTGCATTGCTGGAAAAGGGCTTGTAAGTAAACATTTCACAGTAAAGTCTATACCTGGCGCCTGTGAGACATATCATTTAATTTGAGTACTGTTTGGGAGGTTTATATAGGCCTACATCATTTGCAATCGGTTATTCACTGTACGACCCTGTGTACTCTCAGACCCAAGATTAATGTTGAATGACATGGGACATTCTAACATGGAACATTTGTATCATTTCTCATTTATTCCAGTTCACTTAAAGTTGGAATCCTTAAAGTTGAAACTGCCAAGTTACTTCAAACAACCAACACCGTGTTTTCCCTCAGACATCATGGCATGCGTGATGAAACAGCAGAATATGTACCACAATGTTTCTAATTAACACACTGCTCCTCGCCTCTGTTTGGTCAACAAAACAAATACAATAACAAATGAGCCTGGGACGACCAGTGGCGCTGTTTCACCCTTTGCGGATCTCAACTTTAACTTTCACTGACTCTCATTTGTCAGTCACACAAGAAGAATGTCGGTAGCTCCTGAGCTTTGACAATCCATCCAGTGTCAAATGTGAAACGGAGGGAAAGACTGCTCTTTCTACAAGCCTCCAGGGAGGAGCAGGAACATTGGGTTATTGTTTCCAGAGAGGAAATAATCCGTTAATTTATACGACAGTAGGATGTCTCCACTGGTCCACTCAATGTGTGTCCCAAATGGCACCCTATTCCCTATATAGTGCACTACTATGGGCCCTGGCCAAAAGTAGTGCACTACATAGGGCATAGGGTACCATTTGGGATGCTGACTATTGCTGCTCAGAAGCCATTAAGGTCCATTAATTAGTGCTGTAAACGCAGGGCAGCGTACTCGAGGCCTGGCCCTATCTGGCACACTTCTAGGAAATGAATGGATGGAGTTATAATCATTCATGGAAATGGAAAAAGAGAATCAGCTGGGGAGAGCCCTTGGTCAAAATGTTATGTCTAGTGTTGTGTTTCAATCTCTCGTGAACAGACACATCATCTGTCAACAACTGTGGTATGCGACAACTTGCGAGGAAGGTGCTCGCTAGGGTTAAATGGCGGGAACCACATGACTGAGATTTACAGGCCAAAATCATTCCCATTTCCCGGGGATAAATAACTGCGAGACAAATGGTAAATTATAATACATTTATTTATATGTACCGCATGGTGTAAAATGGAACTGTTAAATTATAGAAATAAATGATCTAAATCTGTCTTCTCTACGGCCTCTGCATGATGAATCATCAACGCTCTGGGACAGACAGCCCATCTCAGTATGTTTAGCAGTTCACAATGCATGTAGACCTGTCATCTCATCATGGTCACTTTTTTTCATGTGACAGGTAGGCCTACATTTGCTGCAGCATAGCCTAGGCTACAGTAATATAAAGGCCCGAATACGCATCTAATTTACCCATCTCCATCTGGATTTCGGGGGTCACTTTATTTTTTGTTAATTGTAACGATGTTGTTTTTAGTTGCAGCTGCACAGTTTTAAAACAGCCTATCACTCAAATATCATTGCTTTAAATCAGGGCTTGCTCGAGCACTCTCTCGCAGTCTTTCTCTCTCTCCATCATCCAAAATAGATACTAAAAATAGATTGCATCCAAAATAGATACTCCTGTTCTAGATTGATTGGGAAATGGGGATAGTCAGTTGTTCCACGCCTTCAACTGAAATGTGTCTTCCCCAAACCCCTGTGAATCAGAGAGGTGCGGGGGGCTGCCATAATCGACATCCACGTCGTCGGCGCCCGGGGAACATAACCATTCAATCTTTGTGAAGAGAAGTGAAAGCCTTCTGGATCTAATTCTAGTCCTGTGTTATTGGGACGGCATGTAGGATAGTGGTTAGAGTGTTGGACTAGTAACCGAAAGGTTGCAAGATCGAATACCCGAGCCGACAAGTTAAAAAATATAATTTTGCCCCTGAAAAAGGCAGTTAACCCACTGTTCCTAGTCCGTCACTGAAAATAAGAATTTGTTCTTCACTGACTTGCCTGGTTAAATAAAGGTAAAATTAAAAAGTAAAGTACAGTACAGTACAGTACCAGTTTGGACACACCTACTCATTCAAGAGTTTTTCTTTATTTATACTATTTTCTACAATTTGTAGAATAATGGAATTTCTTTCCTTCTTAATGTGTTTGAGCCAATCAGTTGTGAAAAGGTAGGGGTGGTATACAGAAGATAGCCCCATTTGATAAAAGACCAAGTCCATATTACAGCTCAAATAAGCAAAGAGAAATGACAGTCCATCATCATTTTATGACATGAATGTCAGTCAGAGTTAGAGTTACCAGCCTCAGAAATTCCAGCCCAAATAAATGCTTCACAGAGTTCAAAGTAACAGACACATCTCAACGTCAACTGTTCAGAGGAGACTGTGTGGATCAGGCCTTCATGGTCGATTTGCTGCAAACAAACCACTACTAAAGGACACCAAAAATAAGAAGAGACTTGCTTGGGCGAAGAAACATGAGCAATGGACATTAGACCAGTGGAAATCTGTCCTCTCTGTCCTTATTTACATAAGTATTCAGACCATTTGCTTTGAGACTCGAAATTGAGCTCAGGTGCGTCCTGTTTCCATTGATTGTCCTTGAGATGTTTCTACAACTTGATTGGGGTACACCTGTGGTAAATTCAATTGATTGGACATGATTTGGAAAGGCACACATCTGTCTGTATGCAGCATTGAAGGTCCTCAATCACACAGTGGCCTCCATCATTCTTAAATGGAAGTAGTTTGGAACCACCAAGATTTTTCCTAAAGCTGGACGCTCGGCCGAACCGAGTAATCGGGGGAGAAGGGCCTTGGTCAGGGAGGTGACCAAGAACCTGATGGTCACTCTGACAGAGCCCCAGAGTTCCTCTGTGGAGATGGGAGAACCTTCCAAAAAGACAACCATCTCTGACAGCACTCCACCAATCAGGCCTTTGTGGAGAGTGGCCAGACGGAAGCCACTCCTCAGTAACAGGCACATGACAGCCCGCTTGGCGTTTTCCAAAAGACACCTAAAGGACTCAGACCGTGAGAAACAAGATTCTCTGGTCTGATGAAACCAAGATTGAACTCTTTGTTCTGAATGCCAAGCGTCATGTCTGGAGGAAACCTGGCACCAACCCTACGGTGAAACATGGCGGTGGCAGCATCATGCTGTGGGGATGTATTTCAGTGGCAGGGACTGGGAGACTAGTCAGGATTGAAGGAAAGATGAACGGGGGAAAATACAGAGAGATCCTTGATGAAAACCTGCTCCAGAGGGCTCTGGCCCAGCCAGAGCCCGGACTTGAACCCGATCTAACATCTCAGGATAGACCTGAAAGTAGCTGTGCAGATTTAATATCTTTTAGAATAAGGCTGTAACGTAACAAAATGTGGAAAAAAGTCTAGGGGTCTGAATACTTTCAGAATGCACTGTATGTGTATTGGATAAATGGCACATGTTTGGACTTTTCTGGGCTTGGGCTTATTAAATGCCTTTTTTTAACCAGGCAAGTCAGTTAAGAACAAATTCTTATTTTCAATGATGGCCTAGGAACAGTGGGTTAAATGCCTGTTCAGGGGCAGAACGACAGATTTGTACCTTGTCAGCTCGGGGGTTTGAACTTGCAACCTTCCGGTTACTAGTCCAACGCTCTAACCACTAGGCTACCCTGCCGCCCCGGGGTTCATTAAATGCCTTTAATGTAGGCCTCACTAAATGTCTATAATGTAGGGCTCATGAAATGTGTTTAATGTGTGGCTCATCAGGCTCAGGGAGCATCAGACTTGAATTTTCAATCAAACCTCTCATCAAATTCAGATATAGGCCCATTTATATGCTTTATAATACTTTTGAAAACTTACGGTTTTGGGTTACCGGGTTACCCAAGAGATTCTCGGGATGGAACATTTTGTAAAATACCAGCAAAATATTCAACCCTAGTGCTTGAATCTTCAGAATTTTGGAAGGGGAGGGAACATAGGCCCATACATTTATCCGTAACTTGCAAAGAGAGGGGGTTGGAGCTACCACCCTACTTCTGTTCCTCTTCTAGTATCTTTTATGGCACATCGTATCTGCCACCAGACTTGAGCATCTGACATATTCACCCATTTTTTTAGTTCTGGGTTTCCGAGATATGTGTTATATTAATCTGTGTTAATAATGTATTGTGGATAGGTCTTCTATTGAGTGGGTGTCTTTCTGTACACACACATGTTAACATGTGTCACGTGCTTATGTAGATATGTATGTTTTCACGCATGTGTGTGAAATAGAGGCTCTCATGGGTTTGAACCCATTCCCGAAATGAACCTGGGGCTTTCCCACCCGGAACCGATATGCAGAAATGCATTATTATTATTTATTTTTTAATATAGAGACACATTTCAAACGGACCGGAGGACAACTAGACCCGTTCCATATGAACCTGGTCGGATAATGACCCAGTCCGATCTGATCGGAGTGAGAGAAGCAGCAGAAAAGTACTTTTTTAAGCTACTTTATTAACCGGCGCTGATACAGCATGAGAGGAGGGAGAGGTGCAGCTCTAGCAGGCGGGGGAGGGCCATACTGTGAGCGAGGGACTTGGGGAGCAGGGAGGGAGGGAGGGAGAGGTGCAGCTCTTGCAGGCGGGGGAGGACCATACTGTGAGCGAGGAACTTGGGGAGCAGGGAGGGAGGGAGAGGTGCAGCTCTAGCAGGCGGGGAGGACCATACTGTGAGCGAGGGACTTGGGGAGCAGGGAGGGAGGGAGAGGTGCAGCTCTAGCAGGCGGGGGAGGACCATACTGTGAGCAAGGGACTTGGGGAGCAGGGAGGGAGGGAGAGGTGCAGTTCTAGCAGGGGAGCGGGAGGGAGGGAGAGGTGCGGGACGAGGACCATACTGTGAGCGAGGGACTTGGGGAGCAGGGAGGGGGAGAGGTGCAGCTCTAGCAGGCGGGGAGGACCATACTGTGAGCGAGGGACTTGGGGGGAGCAGGGAGGGAGAGGGACTTGAGAGGTGGTGCAGCTCTAGCAGGTGGGGGGAGGACCATACTGTGAGGCGGGGAGGGACTTGGGGAGCAGGGAGGGAGAGAGCAGGTCTAGCAGGCGGGGGGAGGACCATGCTGTGAGCGGGAGGGACTTGGGGAGCAGGGAGGGGGAGAGGTGCAGCTCTAGCAGGTGGGGGAGGACCATACTGTGAGCGAGGGGGGAGCACTTGGGGAGCAGGGAGGGAGGGAGGGAGGGAGAGGTGCAGACGAGACACCAAGTGGGGGAGGACCATACTGTGACTCAGGGAGGGAGGGAGAGACAACTATAGTAGATGAATAGCTGACGAGCTAGCTAGGCTAATTGAGGCTGCAGCGCTTTCTGATCCTACAGTTACAAATAACACCAACAAATAATGCCTGCCTGTTGGCTCTTGGTCGCTGTAGCCTGTCCTTGTCCTTTAACTTTTAATTCCATCTTCCTTGGATTAGATATCTCCTAACTTTTGCCACACAGAGCAAGGTTCTATGACTGTAGCCTATTGCCTCTTTGATGACTTACGATTGGCCAACAACAAGCTACACGCTCCACTCTTGTGAAAAGCAAGAGCAGTAGCATAAATTATACAATTGATCTTTCTCTAATGCAGCAGTGGCGTTTGGAAATGCACGGGCCCTTCCGGACAAGTCAGTTACAATTACACCCGTGACCCGTGACAGTCATATCAGATACCACCCAGATCTGTGACATTATTGACAATTCTGGATACTAAAAATATATATTTTTAATTTTCTTGATAAAAATAGTGCACTGGGCCTTTAATAGTCCTGCATTAGTGAACCAATATAGCCGTCTATAACACAACACTCCCACCCCCAAAACATTTCCCCACGCCTATGTGTGTGTGCATATGTGTTCAGGGCGGCAGGAATCAGCACACCTGTAGGTGGGTGTTCATTACACGGGGCCCTGAGTGATGGCTTAGCCTATAGGAGGCTGTTGTTCATCATGATCGCCAACTTAATTAGCTCTCACTCAGAGAGCCTCTGAAGGCAGGCCCTGTGTGTGTGTGTGTGTGTGTGTGTGTGTGTGTGTGTGTGTGTGTGTGTGTGTGTGTGTGTGTGTGTGTGTGTGTGTGTGTGTGTGTGTGTGTGTGTGTGTGTGTGTGTGTGTGTGCGTGCAACTTGGCTTTTGTGTGTGGTTGTCTCAAGGCGGTATATAAAATGCATGGTACATTCTCCTGGAGGATGAAACACACACACTATCGGTCCTTGTGCCCCCCCCCCCCTTATCAACAAACCCCCCGTGCATCATATATCTTAGTTAGATGTGCAAATACAATTCTCCATCTATCATCTTTGAGTACTGCCCAAATTGCAGCAGTTATGCTTATTGCACATTGCGGTCATCTCGTCCTGAATCTAGAAACATGACTCAAAGTGATTAAAAGTCGACTCATTACTAAACGTACTGTAATTCATTGTAATGACATGAAGCAGCCTGAACCAGAGTGTTTCTCTGGTCTGTTCCTCGGAGATAAGCTGCTTATTTAATGAAACCTCTTCCCTCGCCGGCCGTTTGGCCTTTGGCAAGGAAAGAGCAGGAGAAATGAAATAAGAGTAGAAAAGAAAAGAGAAAGAAAAAGGGGCTGACAAAGAGTGTTTGTAGAGAGAGAGAGAGAGAGAGAGAGAGAGAGAGAGAGAGAGAGAGAGAAGAGGAGGAGCAATGAAAGGAAGGGGGGGTAAAAGATAGTAGACAGTAGAAAGAGGGAGAGAGATAGAGAGAATGAGATGAGGGAGTCTTGTTCTCCTCTGTCTGTCCTCCCTGCTAATAACAGTTGAGTTTGCTCTCCCCTCCCCTCCTCTCCCCCTGCCCTGCCTGCCCTGCCCTGGGCCGGCTCCAGCTCCAGCTCCACTCACATGTGTTCTGGCATGGCTCTTGCTGGGGGCTTGGGGGCTGCGGCCCCCTCACTCCACTCGGCCCTGTCAGGCTCCCAGCCAGAGAGTAATGTGAAAATGTGGCTCACTGGCGTCCACTTGATTAAGTCCGTCCACGTGTCTGGAGAGAGGAGACAGAAGGTTTAATCACCATGGCCCTGACACTCTCTCCTCCTCCCTCTCCTCTTTTCCTTCATCTTCTTCCTTCTTGTTCTCCTCCTCCTTGGAGCCGGGATTAGTTTTTCTCTGTTTTATTTACTTCTACACTGGTTTTCTTTGTTCATCATTTTTTTCATTTTTTTTTCTCTTTTCGCTCCTTCTGTGTAACTGACTTTTATTCTGTTAGCTTTTTCTTCCTGTCTTACTCTTTTTCTTCCTGTCTTACTCTTTTTCTTCCTGTCTTACTCTTTTTCTTCCTGTCATACTCTTTTTCTTCCTGTCTTACTCCTTTTCTTCCTGTCTTACTCTTTTTTTTCTTGTCTTACTCTTTTTCTTCCTGTCTTACTCTTTTTCTTCCTGTCTTACTCTTTTTTTCTTGTGTCCTTTCTCTTGCTCTTTTTCACATAGTGATCACCCCCCATCTGTCCTGTGTGTGTGTGTGTGTGTGTGTGTGTGTGTGTGTGTGTGTGTGTGTGTGTGTGTGTGTGTGTGTGTGTGTGTGTGTGTGTGTGTGTGTGTGTGTGTGTGTGTGTGTGTGTGTGTGTGTGTCTATACCTGTTTGTACAGTTGAAGTCAGAAGTCAAATACATTTAAACTCAGTTTTTCACAATTCCTGACATTTATTCCTAGTCAAAATTCCCTGTTTTAGGTCAGTTAGGATCACAACCTTACTTTAAGAATGTGAAATGTCAGAATAATAGTAGAGGGAATTATTTATTTCAGCTTTCACTTCTTTCATCCCATTCCCAGTGGGTCAGAAGTTTACATACACTCAATTAGTATATGGTATCGTTGCCTTTAAATTGTTGAACTTGGGTCAAACGTTTTGGGTAGTCTTCCACAAGCTTCCCACAATAGGTTGGGTGAATTTTGGCCCATTCCTCCTGACAGAGCTGGTGTACCTGAGTCAGGTTTGTTGGCCTCCTTGCTCGCACACGCTTTTTCAGTTCTGCCCACAAATTTTCTATGGGATTGAGGTCAGGGCTTTGTGATGGCCACTCCAATACCTTGACTTTGTTGTCCTTAAGCCATTTTGCCACATCTTTGGAAGTATGCTTGTGGTCATTGTCCATTTGGAAACCCATTTGCGACCAGGCTTTAACTTCCTGACTGATGTCTTGAGATGTTGCTTCAATATATCCGCATAATTTTCCTCCTCATGATGCTATCTATTTTGTGAAGTGCACCAGTCCCTCCTGCTGCAAAGCACCCCCACAACATGATGCTGCCACTCCCGTGCTTCACGGTTGGGATGGTGTTCTTCGGCTTGCAAGCCTCCCCCTTTTTCCTCCAAGCATAATAATGGTCATTAAGGCCAAACAGTTATTTTTTTGTTTAATCAGACCAGAGGACTTTTCTCCAAAAATAATGATCTTTGTCCCCATGTGCAGTTGCAAACTGTAGTCTGGCTTTTTTCTGGCAGTTTTGGAGCAGTTGCTTCTTCCTTAAGTTATGTTGATATAGGACTCGTTTTACAGATATAGATACTTTTGGACCGGTTTCTTCCAGCATCTTCACAAGGTCCTTTGCTGTTGTTCTGGGATTGATTTGCACTTTTCGCACCAATGTATGTTCATCTCTAGGACACAGAACGTGTCTCCTTCCTGAGCGGTAAGACGGCTGCGTGGTCCCATGGTGTTTATACTTGCATACTTTTTTTGAGGTTTTGCTGATTTATTTTGATTTTCCCATGATGTCAAGCAACGAGGCACTGAGTTTGAAGGTCGGCCTTGAAATACATCCACAGGCACACCTCCAATTGCCTCAAATTATGTCAATTAGCCTATCAGAAGCTTATAAAGCCATGACATAATTTTCTGGAATTTTTCAAGCTGTTTAAAGGCACAGTCAACTTATTGTATGTAATCTTCTGACCCACTGGAATTGTGATACAGTGAAATAATCTGTCTGTAAACAATTGTTGGAAAAATGACTTGTGTCATGCACAAAGTAGATGTCCTAACCGACTTGCCACAACTATAGTTTGTTAACAAGAAATGTGTGGAGTGGTTGAAAAACACGGTTTTATTACTACAACCTAAGTGAATGTAAACTTCCGACTTCAACTGTACATGTGCATGCACACGTATATGGTTTGTGTGTGAACATGTGTGTCTGTGCACAGCAGTGTAGAGGGGAGGAAGGCAGGGAGGGAGTGCCAGGCCAGGCGTGGTGCGTTGTTTTCCCAGTAGATCTATAAAAGTGTCAGGGTGAAGAAATAGAGCATCATGGGCTCAGCAGAGTGGACCGCTCCTGACAGGCAGACAGGCAGGCAGCTCACCACTACACTCCATTTAGAAACTCCCTCCCACCTCGCTTGTCCTCCCACCCCCTTTTTTCTGAGATATAGCAGCACCTTAGTTCAACTCCCAAAAAGTCAACTTTGTTTTTTCTTGACACTTTTAAAAACTTGGTCATTCTAAAATGTTAGATTTTTTTTTCTTTTAATTTTGAATTGTTGATGGATGTTTCTATCATTGCAGACACTTTCTCTCTAGAGCCCCGTAGGATTTCTTTTCCACTCCAGAGTAAAACTTTATTTCATAGGTGAGACCAGAACTGGAGAATTCCTAACTTTACGTTCAGTCGGAGATGGAAGGGAAACTATATGGATTGTTTTGAATTCATTGCAGTTTCACCATGTCTGCCTGTCCTTGAGCAGCCAGAGCTGCAATAAAGTGCTTGTGATGAATGGGTTGTGATGGGTACGTTTAAGTCCAGGACCTGGGGTATAATACATACTATACGTTCATCGTTTCCTATTCAGTTCATGAATCATACTTTTCATGGCGCCACAAATCCACACGATGAATTACTTAATTTCATGGTTAAATGAGTTCATATTATGTTTCCAAAAGAGCTCACTAACTTATATAACCCAAAATATGCATCACATTACAATATTCATTGCATTTGTCGCCAAAATAGCTCACTATACCCATATCTCCAAACACATCCATTACATTATGATACTTATCGCATTAGTAGCTGTGTGTCACTGAGCTCCACCAAGTCACCTGTGTTGCCACGTCACTCTCATCCAAAACCAACACGCCCCTTGATTCTAATCCACCTGACCTTAGCCCAGGACTGTGGACAGGGCCCTCTGTGTCGCTGGCTTGATCTGGCACACACACCCTTCTCCATAATCTGTTCACACACACCTTAGGAGTGCTACTCTCCATCTTCGCGAGGCCTATAGCGAATGGCGTTAGCAGACAGCAGCAGATGCGTTGAAATGCGGGCCCTTCTCCCATCCATCACATGCTGTCATTACCCCGGCACAGCTAGGCCGCTAGCTAAATGATTCTATTAGCGCTGGCCCCTCAAAGCCCCAACTGTTCCCCCTGTCTCCACAATGTGTCCCTGCTATCCAACCCATGCGTTGATAATTTGCTTGGAGAAATTGGCCCTGGACAAGCCTCCAATTATGGCATAGCACCCTGTCCTGTTCCCAGATCCTCATTCCAGATAGCTGCTTTCATTACTGCTGCTTTGAAACCACGAATGTATCCTTCTTCTTTCTCTCCCTCTTTCATTCTTCTCAGTCTTCTCCTCCTCTGGGAAGTGTAAATATTGCAGTCAGCTTCGTATCAGTGACAGGCAGTCAGCTTCGTATCAGTGACAGGCAGTCAGCTTCGTATCAGTGACAGGCAGTCAGCTTCGTATCAGTGACAGGCAGTCAGCTTCGTATCAGTGACAGGCAGTCAGCTTCGTATCAGTGACAGGCAGTCAGCTTCGTATCAGTGACAGGCAGTCAGCTTCGTATCAGTGACAGGCAGTCAGCTGTGACAGGCAGTCAGCTTCGTATCAGTGACAGGCAGTCAGCTTCGTATCAGTGACAGGCAGTCAGCTTCGTATCAGTGACAGGCAGTCAGCTTCGTATCAGTGACAGGCAGTCAGCTTCGTATCAGTGACAGGCAGTCAGCTTCGTATCACGCTCAAATTAGGTGAACCGTTGACACAGAAATCAGCTGATCTCATATTAAACCTTTTTATGGTGAATAAATGCCATTTGTAGGGATGTCAGTGCAGTGAATGTTCTCCTTGGGGCTTCAGGTCTCATAGCGGTTCCATGTGACTCACAGAACCAACATACACAGAGTGTACAAAACATTAAGAATACCTTCCTAATATTGAGTTGCACCCCCCCCCCCTCCACTTTTACCCTCAGAACAGCCTCAATTTGTCAGGGCATGGACTCTAAAAAATGTCGAAAGCGTTCCACAGGGCTGCTGGCCCATGTTGACTCCAATGCCTCCAACAGTTGTGTCAAGTTGACTGGAGGTCCGTTTGGTGGAGGACCATTCTTGATACACACGGGAAACTGTTGAGCGTGAAAAACCCAGCAACACTTCAGTTTGACATCATTTTTTTATGACTACCACATCTCTGTACCCAACACTTATCTGTAAGGTCTCTCAGTCTAGCAGTGGGTTTCAAACACAGATTCAACCATAAAAACCAGGGAGGTTTTTCAATGTCTCACAAAGAAGGGCATCTATTGGTAGATGGGTAGAAAAAACAATAGACATTGAATATCTCTCTGGTAAAGTTATGAATGACATTTTATTGTACCAGTCACTGTAAAGATACAGGCATCCTTCCAAACTAAGTTGCCGGAGAGGAAGGAAACTGCTCAGAGATTTCACCATCAGGCCAATGTTTAAAACAGATGTAGAGTTTAATGGCTGTGATAGGATAAAACTGAGGATGGATCAACAACATTGTAGGAACTCCACAATACTAACCTATTTGACAGTGTTTAAAGAAGGAAGCTTGTACAGCATTAAAAATATTCCAAAACATGGATCCTGTTTGCTACAAGGCAATAAAGTAATACTGCAAAAAGTGTGGCAAAGCAATTCAGTTTTCGTACTGAATACAAAGTGTTATGTTTTGGGCAAATCCAATTCAACACGTTACTGAGTACCACTCTCCATATTCAAGCATAGTGGTGGCTGCATCATGTTATGTTATGCTTGTAATCGTTAAGGACAGGCAAAATCCTAGAGGAAAACTTGGTTCAGACTGCTTTCTACCAGACACTAGGAGACATATTCACCTTTCAGCAGGACAATAACCATATATATAACCACACAATGCCAAGTTGCTTACCAAGAAGACAGTGAATGTACCTGAGTAGCTGAGTTACAGTTTTGACTTAAATGTACTTGAAAATCTATAGCAGTTATCAACAACTAATTTGACCGAGTTTGAAGAATTTTGAAAAGATTAATGGGCAAATGTTGCACAATCCATGTGTGGAAAGCTCTTAGAGACTTGTCCAGAAAGACTCACAGGTGTAATCGCTGACAAAGGCGCTTCTACAAAGTATTGGCTCGGGGGTGTGAATACTTATGTAAATGAGATATTTCTGTATTTCATTTTCATACGTTTGCTAAAAATCCTAAAAACACGTTTTCCCTTTTGTCATGATGTTGTATTGTGTGTAGATGAGTGAGATGTTTTATTCATTGAATTCAGGCTGTAACACAACAAAATGTGGATTAAGTCGAGGGGTATGAATACTTTATGACGGCACATTACACATAGAATCTCCCTGCTCAATACGAGAAATACAACAACGCAAAAGTGGAATGATTTTATGCCTTCGATGAGAATGCATGCTAGCTATGAAAATGATGTGTTGGAAGTCATCATCATCACCACAGACACTGGGAGAAAGTCCCTGGACATGGGACAATACTCTTTCTGGAGTACAAACTGTATAGGTGCAACCTAGCACAGCAAAATGTCATTAGAAATACATACAGAATTTGATCACAGTCACTGGATAATGAGATTGTGTTGTTGTTTAGATTAGGAATTTGTTTTTTGTTTTTATCAACGCTGCTCTATGAATCGGACACTGTGTTCTTGTGTTTTGGCAGCAGTTTTGTTTTCAACGTGTTCCAACACATTCTGAGGGGTACTGTTTGTTCTTTTGCCCAAATTAGATAACACGTCTCTGTCCGAGCCCAATCTCTGCATCGGGAGTTCTGCATTGTCACTGGTGTGGAAAGTTTATAAAAATCAGTTGGGGGAAAAAGTCAGTTCAGTTTGTCAGTTATTGCCTGAGGTCAAAGGTCAAGATGCAGGCGCATAATGCAGTATGACACGCTCACAGAAACTGAAGCAAGGTCAACTTCCCCAACACAGCTCTGCTGCCCTATAGAACCCACGCTTACCATCTTTCATTTGTTCTGAGGCTGTGAACTCCCCATGTACAATCACCTGATCTCCCGGAAACAGCATGTCACGCATTGCTCTTAACCTGACCAGGTTAGACCTGGGATATAAGCCTTGATTGGCCAGTGAGCCCAGGGATGGAGGTCTGGGTTTGTCCAATGAGTCATCCTCAGAAAGGTAATGTGAAATAGATGACGGAAGTCATTGTGGATAAATGAAGGTTTTACTATGCTATGCATGACAATACTATGTCAGTTAAAATGCTGGGCTGCATTTCATTTCAAAGGGTTGTTTTTTGGGGTTTCATTGTGTCATTTTGGGTTTCATTGTGTATTTATTGGTTGGTGCTATCAAATCTCCCCTTTTGGGTGATCTTACCTGGCCCACAATCTTAATTTACTTTCTTGGTGGATCTGAGATGGTTGGATTGGTATTTAGTGGTGTCAGAAGGGAAGGATCTTTTCGGAATGAGATGCAGCCCTGGAGAGTTATTTGAATAAAAAATGTATTAGGATCCCCATTGGCTGACACCGTAATGTCAGCTTATCTTCCTGTTGTCCAACAGAGAACTAAAAAGACATTTTAAATTAAGGCATTACAAACATTTAACAAGTAACGTTAGACATTACAGACAATTAAAATACCTGACAGGTGATACATTCACAGGCCCAGTGCAGTCAAAAACTTGATTTCCTGTGTTTTAAAAATATTTCGACACTAGAAGTTTGGAATAATACTTTTTTCATTTCACCCTGTTTTGTTGGATGGATTTTTGGCCTTCCACAGTGACATCATCATGCAGTAAATTAGTTGATAGACCAATAAGAAAGTGAGTTCCAAACCTCTCTTCCAATAACAGCAAGGGTTCAGTTTTCCCCTCCCCACACAGACCACTCCCCAGTAAGGGTGCATGGGTAAAATCACTGAAGAAGCCAAGTTCAACCAGTAAAAAAGCCACACTACAACCTCTGTTGTGATAATTGCTTTGTTTGCTCTTAAAACCCATTAATTCATATACTCCACCGTGACATGCAATAAGGCTGTGACAACAAAAAGACAACAGTCACACACTGGTGGAATCATTTCAGCTACAACCACCCTTTGCTTTGATGACAGCTTTGAACACTCTTGGTATTCTCTCAACCAGCTTCACCTAGAATGCTTTTCCAACAGTCTTGAAAGAGTTCCCACATATGCTGAGCACTTGTTGGCTACTTTTCCTTCACTCTGCGGTGGAATTCATCCCAAACTATGTCAATTGTTTTGAGGTCGGGTGATTGTGGAGACCAGGTCATTTGATTCAGCACTCCATCACTCTCCTTCGTGTTCAAATAGCCCTTACACAGCCTGGAGGTGTGTTAACACATTTTTGGTTACTATGCGTTTCCATATATGTTATTCCATAGTTTTGATGTCTTCACTATTATTCTACCATGTGACATATTCAATCAATCCCTATACCAGTCTGCTGTTCCCACATGCTTCAAGAGGGCCACCATCGTTCCTGTTCCCAAGAAAGCTAAGGTAACTGAGCTAAACGACTACCGCCCCGTAGCACTCACTTCCGTCATCATGAAGTGCTTTGAGAGACTAGTCAAGGACCATATCACCTCCACCCTACCTGACTCCCTAGACCCACTCCAATTTGCTTACCGCTCAAATAGGTCCACCGACGATGCAATCTCAACCACACTGCACACTGCCCTAACCCATCTGGACAAGAGGAATACCTATGTGAGAATGCTGTTCATCGACTACAGCTCGGCATTCAACACCATAGTACCCTCCAAGCTCGTCATCAAGCTCGAGACCCTGGGTCTCGACCCCGCCCTGTGCAACTGGGTACTGGACTTCCTGACGGACCGCCCCCAGGTGGTGAGGGTAGGTAACAACATCTCCTCCCCGCTGATCCTCAACACTGGGGCCCCACAAGGGTGCGTTCTGAGCCCTCTCCTGTACTCCCTGTTCACCCACGACTGCGTGGCCACGCACGCCTCCAACTCAATCATCAAGTTTGCGGACGACACAACAGTGGTAGGCTTGATTACCAACAATGACGAGACGGCCTACAGGGAGGAGGTGAGGGCCCTCGGAGTGTGGTGTCAGGAAAATAACCTCACACTCAACGTCAACAAAACTAAGGAGATGATTGTGGACTTCAGGAAACAGCAGAGGGAACACCCCCTATCCACATCGATGGAACAGTAGTGGAGAGAGTAGCAAGTTTTAAGTTCCTCGGCATACACATCACAGACAAACTGAATTGGTCCACTCACACAGACAGCATCGTGAAGAAGGCGCAGCAGCGCCTCTTCAACCTCAGGAGGCTGAAGAAATTCGGTTTGTCACCAAAAGCACTCACAAACTTCTACAGAGGCACAATCGAGAGCATCCTGGCGGGCTGTATCACCGCCTGGTACGGCAACTGCTCCGCCCTCAACTGTAAGGCTCTCCAGAGGGTAGTGAGGTCTGCACAACGCATCATCGGGGGCAAACTACCTGCCCTCCAGGACACCTACACCACCCGATGTTACAGGAAGGCCATAAAGATCATCAAGGACATCTACCACCCGAGCCACTGCCTGTTCACCCCGCTATCATCCAGAAGGCGAGGTCAGTACAGGTGCATCAAAGCTGGGACCGAGAGACTGAAAAACAGCTTCTATCTCAAGGCCATCAGACTGTTAAACAGCCACCACTAACATTGAGTGGCTGCTGCCTACACACTGACACTGACTCAACTCCAGCCACTTTAATAATGGGAATTGATGGGAAATGTTGTAAATATATCACTAGCCACTTTAAACAATGCTACCTTATATAATGTTACTTACCCTACATTATTCATCTCATATGCATACCTATATACTGTACTCTATATCATCGACTGCATCCTTATGTAATACATGTATCACTAGCCACTTTAACTATGCCACTTTGTTTACATACTCATCTCACATGTATATACTGTACTCGATACCATCTACTGTATCTTGCCTATGCTGCTCTGTACCATCACTCATTCATATATCCTTATGTACATATTCTTTATCCCCTTACACTGTGTATAAGACAGTAGATTAGGAATTGTTAGTTAGATTACTTGTTGGTTATTACTGCATTGTCGGAACAAGAAGCACAAGCATTTCGCTACACTCGCATTAACATCTGCTAACCATGTGTATGTGACAAATAACATTTGATTTGATTTGATGTGGAAAATAGCAAATAAAACAAAACAACTCTTGAAACTTTTGACTGGCACTGTATACAGTTGAAGTCGGAAGTTTACATACACCTTAGCCAAATACATTTAAACTGTTTTTCACAATTCATGACGTTTAAAATCCTGACAGTAAAAATTCCCTGTCTTAGGTCAGTTAGGATCACCACCATATTTTAAGGATGTGAAATGTCAGAATAATAGTCTAGAGAATGATCGTTTCAGGTAGCCTTCAACAAGCTTCCCACAATAAGTTGGGTGAGTTCTGGCCCATTCCTCCTGACTGGTGTAACTGAGTCAGGTTTGTAGGCCTCCTTGCTCGCACACACTTTTTCAGTTGTGCCCACAAATTTTCTTTAGGATTGAGGTCAGGGCTTTGTAATGGTTACTCCAATACCGTGACTTTGTTGTCATTAAGCCGTTTTGCCACAACTTTGGAAGTATGCTTGGGGTCATTGTCCATTTGGAAGACCCATTTGCGACTTAGCTTTAACTTCATGACTGATGTCTTGAGATGTTGCATAATTTTCCTTCCTCATGATGCCATCTACCTTGTGAAGTGCACCAGTCCCTTCTGCAGCAAAGCACTGCCACAACATGATGCTGCCATCCCCATGCTTCACGGTTGGGATGGTGTTCTTCCGCTTGCAAGCGTCCCCCTTTTTCCTCCAAACATAATAATAATGGTCATTATGGCCAAACAGTTCTATTTTTGTTTCATCAGACCAGAGGACATTTCTCCAAAAAGTATGATCTTTGTCCCCATGTACAGTTGCAAACTGTAGCCTGGCTTTTTATATGGCGGTTATGCGGCAGTGTCTTCTTCCTTGCTGAGCAGCCTTTCAGGTTATGTCGATATAGGACTCGTTTTACTGTGGATATAGATACCTTTGTACCTGTTTCCTCCAGCATCTTCACAAGGTCCTTTGCTGCTGTTCTGGGTTTGATTTGTGATTTTCGCACCAAAGTACGCTCATCTCTAGGACACAGAACGTGTCTCCTTCCTGAGCGTTAAGACAGCTGCGTGGTCCCATGGTGTTTATACTTGCATACTTTTTTCTGAGGTCTTGACTGATTTCTTTTGTTTTTCCCATGATGTTAACAATGAGGCACTGAGTTTGAGGGTAGGCTTTGAAATGCATGCACAGGTACACCTTCAATTTCCTCAAATGATGTCAATTAGCCTATCAGAAGCTTATAAAGCCATGACATATTTTTCTGGAATTTTCCAAGCTGTTTAAAGACAGAGTCAACTTAGTGTATGTAAACTTCTGACACTGGAATTGTGATACAGTGATTTATAAGTGAAATAATCTGTCTGTAAACAATTGTTGGGAAAATGACTTGTGTCATGCACAAAGTAGATGTCCTAACCGACTTGCCCAAATTATAGTTTGTTAACACAAAATTTGTGGAGTGGTTGAAAAACAAGCTTTAATGACTCCAACGTAAGTGTATGTAAACTTCCGAGTTCAACTGTTCATCCACTGTTATGCCATGCAGCCCTGCAGTTTTCCCAGACTTGAAAGCTTTAATTGCATCAAGACTTTCCTCCTCTGTAATTTGGCCTTCACATGAGTCTTTCTGTACAGCTGTTCAATTTACATTATTAATAGAAGAAAAAAAATCCCTACAATTAGCTTTGGTTAGTGTAGATGGAGGACACTGAAACAAAATATATACTTGAAGTACTTTACTTTCAATTTGAAAATATTGTTTGGTGAATCATGGATTACTCTGGCATTTATAACAAGTTTCAGTAAATTATTTTTGGTAGCATTTCTATGTTGAAGTAAAAAAAAAAAAAAAAAATTGGTGCATTTTTCCCCGTATGTGACCGACCGGCTCAAATCAGTCTTATTTTAACAAAATTTGCAATTCTGTTTTTTTTTACATGGGATAAAAGTAGAGCTACAAAATGGTATATCATATTCTACAGTTGAGGAACAATGGGAAAGTAATTTTGCTTTGAAAGTTGATAAACTGGTAAACTCACTTTTGAGAAAATGGCCTTTGAATGTTTTGGTGCTACGATTGGAGAACCCTTCTTTGTCTACACCCATTCAGCATCGTTCACACCCTCTTAAACTTTAGTCCCACCCATCTCTTTAATAGTTGATCCGAATGTACTGACAGCAGTCAAGCAACCAAGCTAACTTGCTAGCTTCTTCCAGACATCTAAGTGAGAGAGAACAGCTCACTGAACATTACTCGCCCTAGCAGAGCTTGTTAGGCTGTTATGTTATCCAGAGTGTTAGTGACCTCAACTGTGCTGTCAGATTATCTGTTTGTAAAATCTGAGCATTTTGCGTTCAGAGCGCACAATGGATGCTCTGGCCGATGAGTAGGGTTGATCTGAACATTCTGACCTGACAACGGCAGTCAAGCACCCAAGCTAACATTGGCTAGCCTCTTGTAACTACCTATCCCGGATCCGGGAGCGTTGTCATTAACTGACACTAATTAACATAACACAATGGACACATACATATTACTAGAAAATATTAATATTCATGAAATTACAAGTGAAATATATTGAAACACAGCTTAGCCTTTTGTTAATCACCCTGTCATCTCAGATCTTGAAAATATGCTTTACAGCCAAAGCAAGACAAGCATTTGTGTAAGTTTATCGATAGCCTAGCATAGCATTATGCCTAGCTAGCAGCAGGCAACCTGGTCACCGAAATCAGAAAAGCAATCAAATTAAATAATTTACCTTTGATGAGCTTCGGATATTTTCACTCACAAGACTCCCAGTTAGACAGCAAATGTTCCTTTTTTCCAAAAATGTTATTTTTGTAGCCGAAATAACTCCGTTAGTTCTTCACGTTTGGTTGAGAATTCGACCGGAAATTGCGGTCACGACATCGCCAAAATATTCCAAATTTGCTCCATAATATCGACAGAATCAATCCTCAGGGGTTTTTTCAAATATCTATTCAATAATATATAAATCGGGACAGGTGGCTTCTTAGTAGGAAAGAGAGAAACAATGGCCGCATTTGTCTCTTACGCACAAAACACTCTGAGAGACTCCAGCTGACCACTGACGCAATGTTGACGTTCAGGCTGATTTTTCAAAATAAAAGCCTGAAACTATGTATTGTGACACTAGACACAGTAGGGAAGCCATAGAAAAAGGAATATGTTTGATATCTCATTCACTGCTCAATAGGGACGCATAGGAACGCAGAGCATTCTAAATAAGAGTCACTTCCTGATTGGATTTTTCTCAGGCTTTCGCCTGCAATATCAGTTCTGTTATACTCACAGACAATATTTTTACAGTTTTGGAAACTTTAGAGTGTTTTCTATCCTAAGCTGTCAATTATATGCATATTCTAGTATCTTGTCCTGGCAAAATAGCCCGTTTACTTTGGGAACATTATTTTTCCAAAAATGAAAATAGTGCCCCCTAGATTCAACAGGCTAGCTTGCTAGCTACTTCCAGACACATAATCAGAGAACACCCCACTCTGACCATTTTACTCGCCCTAGCAGTGCTGGTTGTGCTGTTTTCATGTTTTCCAGAGTGTTAGTTACTGTAACTGTGCTGCTGGCAACAATTTAATTATGCTTTTTTTGCCAACGTTTACTGACACCGGCCATATTCAATGGGTGTTGATCTTTCGTAAGTTCATCAGTTATTCTGGGCTCCCTGACACACTCGCATGAGAGTGCTCGGAGTAGATGGCTAGTAGATGGCCAGACTGAATTTACGAACACACCCGAAATGGTTACTTGCATAGTGGAGTATTTTGTAAGACATGTAAGACAATTTGTAAGTCGCTCTGGATAAGAGCGTCTGCCAAATGACTTAAATGTAAATGTAATGTAGCTAGCTAGCTATCTAAGTAAACAATGAAGCATAATCCCAACTCCTGACATTACTACCCTGCATGAATATGCAGGTAGCTAACCAACCAGGTTCAATGTTAGCTAGCTAACATTAGGCTATAGCTAGCTAAGCAAATGGTCTGAGATACGAATTATAAGGTCATACACATAACGTTAGCTAGCGAACCAGCCAGCTCACGTTAGGTTGTTAGCTAAACAATGAAGCATAACCACAACGCATGACGTTACTACATGAAATTGCAGGTAGCTAACCACCAGGTTCCATGTTAGCGAGCTAACTTTAGTCTATAGCTACTTAAGCAAATGTCTATTTCTGTCAAAATTAGAAACATGTAATATCTGAAAATGTAGCTAGCTAACCTGTATCCATAATTCATGGTTGGACACATCTCCTTTCGGATGCCATGGTTGCCCTTAGTTTGAAGATGTAATCCGGTGACAGGTGTTTTCTCCATCTCCTTAGCCATCATACTTGAATTCCACTTATTTAAAAACTCAGTCCTCCAGAAGGTGGAGAGCAACACTTAAGCAGTTTTAATATACATTTTCAAAAAGCTGCGTTGGACAGGATTGCCTAGACATACTGACCAGCTCAAATAGACAGAAGTGTGCTATATGGCAGACCAATTCAAACTCATCTCTCGGCATGTCCAGCCCACACATTATCTCAGCCAATCATGGCCAGCGGGGAGGTTGCTGCCTTTTTCTTTTGCTAAACCAACTCGGCTCATAATTTAACAATTGTATTCATATTTACAGATGGCATACAAGTTTGTTATTAAGGCACATGAAAGTTCACATGTTTGAGAAGGCATTTCTGCCAAGAAACACATTTTGATAAAAGGTTTACGCTCAAGCGGCTCTCCTGTGACCTAGTGACCCGCGACATACGCCTAGTTTCCTGAAACGAGTCACATGTTCCATCCATTTTGCATTGTTTTTTAAATAATATATTACACTTGATCTTTCATGAATATGTTCCTCCATTTATTTTTGTTTTCTCTCTAACTTATTCTGAGCCTCTATGGTACGTTGTTTTTTATTGCTATCTTTCTGTACTGTTAGTCCTTCTATTTGCTTTGTTAAAATGGACTCTCTTTTCTTCATGATATCCCATTGCTTAGTCCAAAGGATCACACAGTGCCACCCACAGAACAGAAGCAGATCAACCTCCAAAAGCATTTCCATCGCCCTCACCTCGATTTGCATTACATAATAGCTATAAAAAAAATATTTGCCTTACAAAAATTACATTTTTGGCAAGCAATTACTCTTTTAGCAAAAAAAAAATGTAATTCATCCTATGTTAATCCTAACATCTTTCTCCCAAGCAACAGTTAGTTAGTGAGACAGAGACAAACCCATTCACACCATCTTTCTCTTTTCTCTCTGTCTGTCTATCTCTGTCTCTTGCAAACCTCTGTAATTATAAATGTTAATTGTATGCTGGAGAGGAGAGGGACTGGAACATGTTGTAAAATAGGGTTCTGCCAGAACATGCAGCTCATCTGATGCTGTACATTCCCCACCTGCTCTATTATACCCTTATAACCACTAGCTGTCTGGCTGGCTGGTTATCTGGCTGGCTGGCTGGCCGGCGAGCTCTGTCTGTCTCTCTTTCTGGCATCCTCACTGTCTTTCTGTCACTGTCTATTTCTCACATTGTCAGAACAAATGTTATTAAGATCTTAGTTTCTCCACTTTGGCTTAGTTTACTCTGAAGTTCAGTGAGAAAGTCACAGTGAAAAAAGGAGAAAGAAGGTAGAAAGAGAGGGTGAAGTGAGGTAGAGGGAGAAAGAGAAAGAAAGATTTAGTTGTGTGTGAGTCAGCCTGTTCATAGTGATTTCCTCCCCGTGCTCAGTTCCAGTGAAGTGAAGTATTGGTGTTTGGCCTGGGCTCCACCATATCCTTTACCTGTAATGGTATCCTCTCCTCTCTTTCCTCATTAGGGGATTGGAAAAGTCAGGCCAACTCATTGCAACTTCAGCTCTTTTAACTTTTGGCATACTTTCCATAGAACAGCAGTTATCTTCCTTTCCCAGTGGTCACAAAAGTTCACCCTTCTTGAATTGTTTCTTATTTTAAGCTTTTGTTTACCAGTATACTCTATGCATGCTGTAGTTTCTACCAATTCATATTTGGAGTTATGCACGACTCATTACTAGTCCTCCCCCTCCTCAACCCCACCCTTACCCAAACAACGGAGAGTGGGTTCCATGCCACTCAAGTGGAGCCCTTCCTAGTGCCTCAAATATGCCTCCCTCCTGTCTTCCCGTGACTCTCCTCTCGTCTCCCTCTCAGCCTAGCCTATAGAGACAGCCCTTCTGTCTATCACTGGCACCTTGTTTGGACGAGTGACCCTGCTGCTAGCCTAATTACTCTGGTGTGTGTGTGTGTGTGTGTGTGTGTGTGCGTGTGTGTGTGTGTGTGTGTGTGTGTGTGTGTGTGTGTGTGATGGATCACTTCTCTGGCTGAGGGGCAGTGGGGCTCCTGACGGGGCCTGGGAGGGCCTCCTACCTTCATGCCCCCAGGGAGGAGATAAGTGCTGCATGTCAGGAGCATTTCCATATTTTTCTTCTATCTCTCACTCCTTTTAATCTCTCGCTCGCTCTCTCTCGATCTCGATCTCGATCTCGCTTTCTCTCGCTGTCTCTCTCTCTCTCTCCTGTCAGGTTGACTACTCATACAAAGACAGGCCACACCAATTTCCCTTTCGCTGTTTCCTTTGGCCCTAAGGAAACTGAGAGAGAAAGTGGTGTGTGACACACACACTCACAAACTCACTGAAATTACAGTAAAATGTTATTTAACCATGTCATATACATTGTCACAACACTGTCATGACACATACTGTATATTTAGATGTGTTGTGACATATATAGCAATATTTTATGGCTGGTTATGACACCAGTGTCAGAGCGCACAAATCCTACCACACAAGGTAAACCATTCCATTCTTCTTGTAAATAGTATGTTATATAACATTTCCAAAAACGTTCCATTTTATTACCATTGTAATTATTCACACATTGATGTCAAACATGTGCTTAGCCCATGCTCTGTCCGCTGATGACTAGGATTAATGCAGGAGCAGGACAAAAAAATCTCCTGTGATTGATTCCTAAATATGTAAATATGTAGAATCTAAGTTTGTTTGTTCACCACATTATTATTGTAGTCCTCCATGGTTTTGCTTTAATATAGCTACATGTATATTTAACGCTAACACTAGGGGAGACGTTCAAACTGTTAGCTGCAGGCGCACACTTCATACGTTGGAAGAAATGAAGGAGGAAGAGAAGCCCAGTGCATAATTGTCAGTTGTCAGTGTTTTCTTATTCATCCTGTTTTCAAGTTTGTAATATTTACAAGTGTGATTTCATTTTTGAAATCTAGAGATAGCATGTTTATCTAAACCATGATGAATTTTCCAGTAGTCTAAATTTATAATTTAACTGTTTTGACCGAGTGGGAAAAAAAGTTAGATTTTTCCCTTCATATAAGTGTAGCCAAACATGGCTAGCTAAGTTTGTATGTAAAACAATGAGACAAGATGGCGTCTCAGAAAAAAAATATTTTCGTTATAAATGTTTTTTACAAACGATGGCTCGTATTAAGTATATTTACATGAGTACATATGACCCACGCTAATGATAAGTATTTTATAAAGTAACTTTTTTAATGTGTATCTAAAGGTCGCATGCTAACCGTTAACGTTAGCTAACTCAGCGCTAGGCGCTAGCTAGCCTGCCATAGTTAGCTAGTTGTTATTATGGGTATGAGTTACATTTAATACACAGGCCTCTTCTCTTCTTTTTTGTACAGTTATCACTATATATACAGTATATAGAGTGAATCAAATGTACTGTTGTTGCCTCAACAAGGCATGGGTGTATTTAGTTGTTTTGTACACCACCATCTTTATTGATAGGGTAGCTAACATTAGCTTGCTAGCTACATCATTTACATTTACATTTAAGTCATTTGGCAGACGCTCTTATCCAGAGCGACTTACAAATTGGTGAATTCACCTTATGACATCCAGTGGAACAGCCACTTTACAATAGTGCATCTAAATCATTTAAGGGGGGGGTTGAGAAGGATTACTTTATCCTATCCTAGGTATTCCTTAAAGAGGTGGGGTTTCAGGTGTCTCCGGAAGGTGGTGCCAGAGCAGCGAACAGTTTTGACTGGGCTGAGCGGGAACTGTACTTCCTCAGTGGTAGGGAGGCGAGCAGGCCAGAGGTGGATGAACGCAGTGCCCTTGTTTGGGTGTAGGGCCTGATCAGAGCCTGGAGGTACTGCGGTGCCGTTCCCCTCACAGCTCCGTAGGCAAGCACCATGGTCTTGTAGCGGATGCGAGCTTCAACTGGAAGCCAGTGGAGAGAGCGGAGGAGCGGGGTGACGTGAGAGAACTTGGGAAGGTTGAACACCAGACGGGCTGCGGCGTTCTGGATGAGTTGTAGGGGTTTAATGGCACAGGCAGGGAGCCCAGCCAACAGCGAGTTGCAGTAATCCAGACGGGAGATGACAAGTGCCTGGATTAGGACCTGCGCCGCTTCCTGTGTGAGGCAGGGTCGTACTCTGCGGATGTTGTAGAGCATGAACCTACAGGAACGGGCCACCGCCTTGATGTTAGTTGAGAACGACAGGGTGTTGTCCAGGATCACGCCAAGGTTCTTAGCGCTCTGGGAGGAGGACACAATGGAGTTGTCAACCGTGATGGCGAGATCATGGAACGGGCAGTCCTTCCCCGGGAGGAAGAGCAGCTCCTTCTTGCCGAGGTTCAGCTTGAAGTGGTGATCCGTCATCCACACTGATATGTCTGCCAGACATGCAGAGATGCGATTCGCCACCTGGTCATCAGAAGGGGGAAAGGAGAAGATTAATTGTGTGTCGTCTGCATAGCAATGATAGGAGAGACCATGTGAGGTTATGACAGAGCCAAGTGACTTGGTGTATAGCGAGAATAGGAGAGGGCCTAGAACAGAGCCCTGGGGGACACCAGTGGTGAGAGCACGTGGTGAGGAGACAGATTCTCGCCACGCCACCTGGTAGGAGCGACCTGTCAGGTAGGACGCAATCCAAGCGTGGGCCGCGCCGGAGATGCCCAACTCGGAGAGGGTGGAGAGGAGGATCTGATGGTTCACAGTATCGAAGGCAGCCGATAGGTCTAGAAGGATGAGAGCAGAGGAGAGAGAGTTAGCTTTAGCAGTGCGGAGCGCCTCTGTGATACAGAGAAGAGCAGTCTCAGTTGAATGACCAGTCTTGAAACCTGACTGATTTGGATCAAGAAGGTCATTCTGAGAGAGATAGCGGGAGAGCTGGCCAAGGACGGCACGTTCAAGAGTTTTGGAGAGAAAAGAAAGAAGGGATACTGGTCTGTAGTTGTTGACATCGGAGGGATCGAGTGTAGGTTTTTTCAGAAGGGGTGCAACTCTCGCTCTCTTGAAGACGGAAGGGACGTAGCCAGCGGTCAGGGATGAGTTGATGAGCGAGGTGAGGTAAGGGAGAAGGTCTCCGGAAATGGTCTGGAGAAGAGAGGAGGGGATAGGGTCAAGCGGGCAGGTTGTTGGGCGGCCGGCCGTCACAAGAAGCGAGATTTCATCTGGAGAGAGAGGGGAGAAAGAGGTCAGAGCACAGGGTAGGGCAGTGTGAGCAGAACCAGCGGTGTCGTTTGACTTAGCAAACGAGGATCGGATGTCGTCGACCTTCTTTTCAAAATGGTTGACGAAGTCATCTGCAGAGAGGGAGGAGGGGGGAGGGGGAGAGGATTCAGGAGGGAGGAGAAGGTGGCAAAGAGCTTCCTAGGGTTAGAGGCAGATGCTTGGAATTTAGAGTGGTAGAAAGTGGCTTTAGCAGCAGAGACAGAGGAGGAAAATGTAGAGAGGAGGGAGTGAAAGGATGCCAGGTCCGCAGGAGGCGAGTTTTCCTCCATTTCCGCTCGGCTGCCCGGAGCCCTGTTCTGTGAGCTCGCAATGAGTCGTCGAGCCACGGAGCGGGAGGGGAGGACCGAGCCGGCCTGGAGGATAAGGGACATAGAGAGTCAAAGGATGCAGAAAGGGAAGAGAGGAGGGTTGAGGAGGCAGAATCAGGAGATAGGTTGGAGAAGGTTTGAGCAGAGGGAAGAGATGATAGGATGGAAGAGGAGAGAGTAGCGGGGGAGAGAGAGCGAAGGTTGGGACGGCGCGATACCATCCGAGTAGGGGCAGTGTGGGAAGTGTTGGATGAGAGCGAGAGGGAAAAGGATACAAGGTAGTGGTCGGAGACTTGGAGGGGAGTTGCAATGAGGTTAGTGGAAGAACAGCATCTAGTAAAGATGAGGTCGAGCGTATTGCCTGCCTTGTGAGTAGGGGGGGAAGGTGAGAGAGTGAGGTCAAAAGAGGAGAGGAGTGGAAAGAAGGAGGCAGAGAGGAATGAGTCAAAGGTAGACGTGAGGAGGTTAAAGTCGCCCAGGACTGTGAGAGGTGAGCCGTCCTCAGGAAAGGAGCTTATCAAGGCATCAAGCTCATTGATGAACTCTCCGAGGGAACCTGGAGGGCGATAAATGATAAGGATGTTAAGCTTGAAAGGGCTGGTAACTGTGACAGCATGGAATTCAAAGGAGGCGATAGACAGATGGGTAAGGGGAGAAAGAGAGAATGACCACTTGGGAGAGATGAGGATCCCGGTGCCACCACCCCGCTGACCAGAAGCTCTCGGGGTGTGCGAGAACACGTGGGCGGACGAAGAGAGAGCAGTAGGAGTAGCAGTGTTATCTGTGGTGATCCATGTTTCCATCAGTGCCAAGAAGTCGAGGACTGGAGGGAGGCATAGGCTGAGATGAACTCTGCCTTGTTGGCCGCAGATCGGCAGTTCCAGAGGCTACCGGAGACCTGGAACTCCACGTGGGTCGTGCGCGCTGGGACCACCAGATTAGGGTGGCCGCGGCCACGCGGTGTGGAGCGTTTGTATGGTCTGTGCAGAGAGGAGAGAACAGGGATAGATAGACACATAGTTGACAGGCTACAGAAGAGGCTACGCTAATGCAAAGGAGATTGGAATGACAAGTGGACTACACGTCTCGAATGTTCAGAAAGTTAAGCTTACGTAGCAAGAATCTTATTGACTAAAATGGTTGAAATGATGCAGTACTGCTGGAGTAGGCTAGCTGGCAGTGGCTGCGTTGTTGACTTTGTAGGCTAGCTGGCAGTGGCTGCGTTGTTGACACTACACTAATCAAGTCGTTCCGTTGAGTGTAATAGTTTCTACAGTGCTGCTATTCGGGGGCTAGCTGGCTAGCTAGCAGTGTTGATTACGTTACGTTACGTTAAAAGAACGACAATAGCTGGCTAGCTAACCTAGAAAATCGCTCTAGACTACACAATTGTCTTTGATACAAAGACGGCTATGTAGCTAGCTAGCTACGATCAAACAAATCAAACCGTTGTACTGTAATGAAGTGAAATGAAACAGTTGAGAGCGAGCTTCAGCTATGTTAAAATGGGATTGTAATGTATTTGAACTCGCCTGAAAGTGTTTGCTATTCTCATAATATATTTGGTGTGAAGTTTTCAGATTTCTTTAACAGTGCCACTGCATTGTAGCATCCTCTTTTCTGATTCCTGTTCTTTGCTGAGCTATATTTTCCAGAGAAATTAATGCATCTGTTGCATCCAGTGGTGGAGGTGAAGACCTCGAGTGAGGCTGCAGAAACAAGCTTGAATAAATAATGCAATTTAGAGTTAATTCCCTTTTTTTTGCTGTCGTTTTAATGAATTCTTTACAATTAGTTTTTTTCCCCCCATCGTAATAAAAAATACATTTTATTACTCTGTCATGAAGCGTTATGACCAGCCTGTGTCACTTTACTTGGACTAAGAAAATACACTTTATGACACTGTCAAGAAGGATGATGGCCATCATAATCATGTATGCCAGGTAGGCCTATTACGTACATGCCCTTCCGTCATTTAATATGGTCAATTTCACAACATTTTATATAACATAACCATACTGTTTACAAGTAGGCACGCACGCACACACACACACACACACACACACACACACACACACACACACACACACACACACACACACACACACACACACACACACACACACAATCTCTCTTCTAGTGGCAGGTGTCTCCCTCTACTGATCTGGACAGAGGGAGGGAGAACATAGCGGGTAGTGAAGGGAACTTTTTGATACACCAAACTTTCTCGCTGTGCCTACAGTATCTCCCTTTCTTTCTTTCTTTCTTTCTTTCTTTCTTTCTTTCTTTCTTTCTTTCTTTCTTTCTTTCTTTCTTTCTTTCTTTCTTTCTTTCTTTCTTTCTTTACTACACACACACAGACACACAGACACACACACACACACACACACACACACACACACACACACACACACACACACACACACACACACACACACACACACACACACACACACACACACACACACACACACACACCACCCTGTAGAGAAGCCAACCAGGCCTTCCCACAGCTGAAGGGGAACAAAAGGGCTGATCAGAAGAGAAAAGAGTAATTAAACACAAGGCTTTAATGTCAGCCAGACCCCCATACCCCCCCCCCCACCCACCCATTTTACCACAAAAACAAGAATGGAAGAATAACTTCTTTCAAAGAAAGAATGGTTTTATAATCCTGCCTCGCTTCTGAAAGGAAGCCCTCAGCTCTGGAGGCACAGGGTCAGCCTCTCTCTCTGCCTTCTGGGCTTATTCCATCTCTCTCCCTTTCTCTCTCTCTCTCTCTCTCTCTCTCTCTCTCTCTCTCTCTCTCTTTCTCTCTCCCTCTCTCTCCTTCTCTCTCTCTCTCTGTCTCTCTCTCTCTCTCTCTCTCTCTTTCTCTCTCCCTCTCTCTCTCCTTCTCTCTCTCTCTCTGTCTCTCTCTCTCTCTCCCTCTCTCTGTCTCTCCCACCCGTTGGCTGGGCCCATAGAGAGAGCTAAGTCAGGCTGAACGAATGTGGGCAAGCCTGTGACCGCACCTCCAGCAGCCCCTGGCTCCCCAAAAAGAAGGTGTCTCTAATTGTTCCTTCTAACTTCTTACACACACACACACACACACACACACACACACAACCACACGTACACAACCACACACACACAGTCCCCCTCTTCACATCTCGCTGGGCTCATGTGCTCGGATTATCATACGCCTATGAAAGAAGCAGCCAATTTAATCCCAATACAGCCGGCTATAGGAAAGACGCTTCTACTGAGCCAGGGCCTCCGCTGGAGGGGGTAATCACAGAAATGTATTTTTTTTAAACAAGGGTCCAGTGTGGTGTTTTTCCAGGACCCCCTAACTGGCAGCTATAAAGGGAGTATTTCTCTAACATGCACTAATCCTGCTAAACAGCACCAAATCCTATTAGACCATGAATTATAGCTCCTGCTTCGGCACCTCTCTCTCTAGCCTGTCCTCCACTGGAGAAACCCAATACCCCTCCCCTTCCTCGCCAACTTCTCAATCACACCCCCCCACACACACACACACACCCACGTGCGCACATACACACTCCCCACCACATCACCAAAACCTGCACCCCGCTCCTCAATACTGTAGCCCAGGCTGACATGGGAGGGAGGGGAGGCGTGTGGGAGGGAGGGGAGGCGTGTGGGAGGGAGGGGAGGCGTGTAGGAGGGAGGGGAGGCGTGTGGGAGGGAGGGGAGGCGTGTGGGAGGGAGGGGAGGCGTGTGGGAGGGAGGGGAGGCGTGTGGGAGGGAGGGGAGGCGTGTGGGAGGGAGGGGAGGCGTGTGACTGTGCTCCGCCGTTGAGGTCTATGTTCCTTTACTGTATATGTGTAGGTATGGAGACTTGTGCTTCTGTGTGTATGATTGTGCAATGTACATGTGTGGACGGTGGTTCTCCTCCCCTCCTTATATGGCAGAGTCAGTCAGTCAGTCAGTCAGTCAGTCAGTCAGTCAGTCAGTGAGCCAGCCTTTTACCACTTATTTAAAGGGCTGTTTATGCCCAAACCAACCAGAGACATTTCCCCTTCCCCTCCTCTCTCTATGGAAGGGGTAGCTCCTGCTCTGCTCTTGTCGGCTCCTTTGTTGAATAACCTCCTTAGCTTAGGTAACCTCCAACATCACCACTTCCCTAATTAAGGAGATTTTGTGAAGCTGAGGTCAGAGCTTCTTACTTTCTTTCACTCGCACATATATCGAATCAAATCAAATCACCATTAAGCGAGTTCTTGGACTGTTCTTTGACTTTCCATCATTAAATAAATAAGATACAACTGTATTTCAAAAAATGGTTGAGCCTATTCACCTGTGGATTGGTGGCTCTTTACTGTATCTAGCCAGCCCAAGTATGCAAAGTGAAAAACATAATAATTTCCATGACATCATGAATCTGTCTGTGTGCTGTTTTGCATAACTAAAGCTGTAGTAGAAGTGATTTACATGTAGTAGTAGTATTGTTTAACAGTAGCAGATCCACTATTGATATTGTCCAGCCATTCATAGGGAAGTAGCCTACTCTGTCACTTAGCCCTTAGGAAATAATGAATTCAAGGAAAATTCCACCCAAAACCGACCTTTTGATATTTGTTTCATTAGTCCAGTGTTGAAATAGTCCCGGAATGTTTTTTGCTTGTCAGCACTCAAGTTTGGAAGATACAGTGTATGTAGCTTTCAAAGTACAGAAATCATCCGTGTAATGATGCCGCTTTGGGAGTTTTCCTTTAACTCTCACCCAGACATGAGCCCGAAGTGCCTTTACTGTTTCTGTCAGCTGAACTCTGAGAGCAGGACTCAGGACCTACTGATGTCTGGAGGTCTGTAGAGGTGTGTAGCCTGCACCTGAGAACTAGACATTACTCACTAAACCTTGTCCAACAATAATTGTATTTCTGCGTGCGCATGTCCTTAACTTGAGGTTTTCTTCCTGGTATTGTCCAAGCACAGGGTTCAGGGTGGTTCAGGGTTCAGGGTGGTCAAAGTTCAACTGTTCAACTCTGTTTGGCTCGAGCGTTCACCTCTATCAGCAACGAGAGACCTTTTCCACTTCTCCTCTGTAATCACACGTTGTGAAAGTGGGTTCATTAAATGTGGGTGGGGTTTTGGTCAGAATGATATACTCAGTCATTCTAGAGAGGCAATTTTCTTTGTTTGGTTCTCTCTCAACCATTTAGAAATCAAACCACAAATTGCAGTACCTTTAGAATTACACCAGGGTGGTGGAAGGATGTGTTTGTGTGTGTATACACGTGATACTAGCATGTGGTTGTGTGTATATTTATGTGTGTGTGGGATAGAGAGAGTGAGAGTCCTCTACCACCCCATGCTAGTGTCAACCAGCCCTTTCCTCCGGTGAATCTGGGAGACAGAAATGTATGACAGATGTGGCAGGCTGCAGCAGGCTTCGTGCCCCACTGTTCCTCATTTCTGCTGTGGTGACATGGCACGGCACGTAAATCACGGCCTCTCCTCTCCTCTCCTCTCTTTGTTGTCAGCTATTAAATACACAGGCTTTCATGTGTTCACGTGCTCATTACCAGCCGGGCCGCGCTGAGTGCAGCCTGCTATTGTCTCAAACAGTGTGTGATCTAGGCCTATTGATCGGTCCTGCTTGTCTCTGACTGGGGCTGCAGACACAAAGACAACTGGAGCAGACACCCCCAGAGAGAGAGAGAGAGAGAGCGGTCAGTAACTAACCAACAACACACATCACCAGTAACTGTACACAGCAGGGTAGAGAGAGACTAGAGACAGACTCCTGCATGCAAACAACCTCTCTGTCTCGCTGATGCTTCAACAACACACCGACTGAATTTGACATGAAAGACAGTTACTGGCTCCCGGCTAATTAAACCCCTCTCATATTTCAAGTGTAAAGTGTAGAGATAATCCAGGGCCTCTTCTGATTTGATACAGAAATGTTGTGGGTGTCTGTTTTTCTCTTGCATTGATCAAAGACCCCTCCCGAAGCTGATCATCGACCACAGGCCTGTGCCTTTGCTGTGCTCTGACCATCGACCTGTAACTCTAGACTCTAAAGCCGCTTTCCCCTGACGGACTCCGTCCCCAGACGTTATTACACTGTGTGCTCCTAGGAAACACAGACAGGATATTAGACTGGCTCCAGCCAAGGAACAGCAGAGAGGCGGACTGTTACTAAGGACTACTATGAAGTTTCTAAAGTAACCACCTGGAAAAATCAACCCAGAAAGCTTTATTAAGAGAGAAACCTCCAAGTGCCAATGGATGGCATGTGGCTATAATCTGTCCAGGATTTCAAAGGACCACACCAACTCATTTCTCCTCAACACTGTACCCAATTGAATTGACCACAGTAGCCCTGGTGAAGAATGGTGAGTCTGTGGAAGACTGTTGGCAGTCTTAAGCCTGGGTATTCACTGGAATAAACACGCGTCCCCCTTTGGCCCTGAAATCATACGCCACAGGACAATCAAAACAATATTGAAGTCTGTGTGTGTGGGAGATGAAACACTTGCTGACTCCAGAGGATCCCTGGGATGCATTGTGTTGTGTGGAGAAATAAAAGAGAGGAGAGGAGAGGAGAAGAAGAATGAGACTAGCAGCAAGTGTTATGAGTCATCAACCAGAGAGAGAGAGAGAGAGATGTGGGGAAGCTGACACTCCAAATGTGGTTGAGCGCCGCATCTGGGGCCGACTTTAAGTTGTGTAAAATATGTTATTCTTTTATCACGGTCACTTGCCAAGCATGCATGTGCATTTGGGAAACGGGGGGGGGGAACAGTCCCGTGATCGAAACTGCACGTGTTTTCTGTTTCCTACATGTGTTTTCTTTCCCAATTATGTTCAATCTACAACTCGGTGCAAAAACACATCCTCCTTGCACTTGGGAAGACGGATGAGGGGGTGCAAAAATGAAGGGGGGGGGGGTTAGGGGGCTTTTTGTTTGGTATTGTTTGTGTGCATTTCCTCGTATAGGCCCAGATCTGAGGGCGGAAAAAGCAGTCCCAGCAGTCTGCTTTGATCCATATGTTTTATGGCCCCTGTCAGTGTATTGTCTGTTAAGTCCTTTTGTTGTCCCTACCCTCTAATGAAGTCTTCAGACTGGGCTTGTTGACTCCACAAAGGCGGGAGGGTGTCCTTCTTCACAGAGAACCAGCTAGCCAGCTGTAGGGCTGGAACGCAGCAGTCACAACAAGTCTTGTACCCCCCATACATCCCCCCAACAAAGGGCTGCTGCCTTCAGAATGGAGCCATTCATTTGCTTTGGAGCACTTCAGCAGAGAAGACCTTATCTCTCACCACAGTCACGCTCAGAGCCCGGCAAAGTGTGTCACATGCACACACTTTCTCTCTAGTTATGGGAGGATGTTTTTTGGGGGGATTTGGGGCCAGATTCTTTTAATCTCCAAACTTTGTGACTTTGCAGACTATGTTGTGCCGTTATCTTTGAAGGGGATGGCAACTCCGTCTTCTGTTTCTTGTTTGTTCCTGTGCCCGTTTCTCATCTCTGTGCTATTTTACAAGGTGTCCCCGCTCTGACTTCCTTCAGAATGTTCTTGTTAAAGAATCCGGCGGCGTCGCTCAGCGTTAATCTGGCGTCTCTCGAGACGCACTCCAAACGCCATCCCGGGCGGCTTATCCAGCCCCCTTGATGTCAGCGATAAGGCCGAAGGGTAAGGGTCACATGTTTTAAAACACGCGTGAAGGAAAAGCAGATATTTCAGCTCCGCTTTTAAGACAGACCCCCAAAAAATATCCATATTGAATTGATTGCATTCTCTTTGATCTGTCAGCACAGCTAGTGTCAGAGAGAAGCAACAGACAGAGACACATGGGTTGTCACCGAGTGCCCATTACTACTCACGCTGCAGTCCTAGCACACAGTACCTCCAGTACAGAGACAGCATAGTACAACAATATAATAACGGTCCAGAAATATGAAACCACCGCTTGAATGTTAAACTGTAAAATGAGAGGGCACACATTCTATACATGGACCAAAAATAATCCAAACGGTTCTGGAATAGACTCTGAGGGCCTATTTCTAGATCTAGCTAGCAGGTCACCACTTCCTCTACTGCTCTGTGGTCATCCTCTAGCCATGACCCCATGACCCATGAAAGTTGTCAGCAGTCGAACCGCACATAAACACCCTCCCAAGTTTTGCCCTCACACACACATCAAAGTATCGTACTCACACGTACACCCAAATATGGCGTGTCATCTCCAACAGTCACATTTGGCTCACAACAACATATTTTTTTTTACCAGATCTGTGTGCATCTTGTTGTGCATTTCAGCTTAGACAGTGAACATCAACACATCATGCAAAGTACTTGCGTGATGGAAGAAGTGGGTCTGTACTCTTGCGGCTATAACTAGGCTACAATGTGTGCTGTTATGGTGTTTAGTTTAGTGCCGGTGGTTTTCCCATTTGTTGACACAAATGAGGCGTGTTGAGCCAGTGTGTGTGTGTTTGTGTGTTTGTGTGTTGTGTGTGTGTGTGTGTGTGTGTGTGTGTGTGTGTGTGTGTGTGTGTGTGTGTGTGTGTGTTGTGTGCGCTTGTGTGCGTGTGCATGTGTGTGTGTGTGTGTGTGTGTGACTCAGATTACACAAGATGTTTGTTTGTTCCAGATTCACAGAAGGACACAAATTCACAGTTTTAATATTGTGGCGAAACTTACAAACGAACAACAAGTTCATCAGAGTTCAACATCCGTGAGTTGTATGAGAAACCTGTTTAGTTCCAGAGGATGAGATCATACAGTTCTAGCACACAGTGTGTTTGTTTGAGAGTGAGTGTGCTCTCGTGCACACACGTGCATGTGTTTGTGTGTGTATGTTGGTGTTGGTGTTTGTGTGTGTGTGTGTGTGTGTGTGTGTGTGTGGTAGGGGGACTCTCCTAGCCCTCGAAGCCATATGTGTTTTGCCATGGGACACACATTCTGCATAAATGAATGCAGTACAAGCCAAATAGAATGGCTGGAAGCATGCAAGTTGTACAAATGTTATGTTGTTTTGAGAGCGGAAAACAAGCCAGGTTGCTTTTATAAGGAAATACAACTGAGATCTGCAGGCTTAACCCCTTGTGTGCTGGAACAAATCAAATCAACATGTATTTGTCATGTGCGCAGGATACAGTGTCATGAACAATGAAATCCTTTCTTGCCAGTTCTCCTCTTGACAGTGCAACCAAATGAACTGTGTTTGTCTCCCTCAGGTTGTCTCACGCCCACAAAGCAGCAGTCAAAGTACTCCGGAGAATGAAGTACTTTGTGGCCAGACAGAAATTTCAGGTAAAAGACAGGGTGGAGGAAGAGAGGGGAGGAGGAGGGAGGGTAGAGAGAATAGTGTTGTGCTTGCTTCGGAAGGTGAGGGTGAGCACAAGGGAATGTTGTGCAGCTGCAGGACTGCCGTGTGTGCGTGTGCCCACTTGCATTTGCATATACGCAGTGTGTGGGCGGAGTGCACAATGTATGTGTGTGTAAGACGGCGTCGATGCCTGCAACTTGCACCTGCACGTCTGTGTCTGGCCTATCGTCAGTTCAGCCGCAGCATCATGGGAACCCTGTTCACCTCCGCTTGTGTGGTTAGAGCCTCTCACTGCACAGCTGTAGGAGACGAGGCGCCCACCTACCACAGAATGGCCTCACTTGGCCTTTAGTCGTCCACAACTCTCTTTCTGATCTGAACGTGGTTGCCGTCTCCAACAGTCACCAACAAACACAGGCCACGGTTTCTGTCTTCACACTCAACCATCTTCTCATCACTTCATTATTTCTAGATGGTGAACAGACCCCACCATACTGGCTCGTCATGTTCAATTGGGTGATGCAACCTCAGTCACAAGATAGCATTCTCCTCACACAAAACAACTCCCCCAACACAACAAGTGAAAGCCTGCTGAACAGGCCCTCTTCCCTTGGCTTCCTCATCATCAATACACACTGCAACAACAAAGCACTGTGTTTTTAATTTTTTTAATTGCACCTTTATTTAACCTGCTAGGCAAGTTGAGAACAAGTTCTCATTTACAACTGCGACCTGGCCAAGATAAAGCAAAGCAGTGCGACACAAACAACAACACAGAGTTACACATGGAATAAATAAACCTACAGTCGATAACACAATAGAAAACGTCTATATACAGTGTGTGCAAATGAGGTAAGATTAGGGAGGTAAGGCAATAAATAGGCCATTGTGGTGAAATAATTACAATATACCAACTAACTGGAGTGATAGATGTGCAGAAGATGAAATGTGCAAGTAGAGATACTGGGGTGCAAAGGAGCAAAAAAATAAATAACAGTATGGGGATGAGGCAGTTGGATGGGCCATCCACAGATGGGCTATGTTCAGGTGCAGTGATCTGTAAGCTGCTCTGACAGCTGGTGCCCAAAGCAAGTGAGGGAGATATGAGTCTCCAGCCTCAGCGATTCTTGCAATTCGTTCCAGTCATTGGCAGCAGAGAACAGGAAGGAAAGGCTGCAAAAGGAGGAATCGGCTCTGGGGATGACCTGTGAAATATACCTGCTGGAGTGCGTGCTACGGGTGGGTGTTGCTATGGTGACCAGTGAGCTGAGATAAGGCTGGGCTTTACCTAGCAAAGACTTGTAGATGACCTGGAACCAGTGGGTTTGGCAATGAATATGAAGCGAGGGCCAGACAACGAGAGCATACAGGTCGCAGTGGTGGGTAGTATATGGGGCTTTGGTGACAAAACGGGTGGCACTGTGATAGACTGCATCCAATTTGCTGAGTAGAGTGTTGGAGGCTATTTTGTAAATGACATCGCCGAAGCCAGGGATCGGTATGATAGTCAGTTTTATGAGGGTATGTTTGGCAGCATGAGTGAAGGATGCTTTGTTGCGAAATAGGAAGCCGATTCTAGATTGGAGATGCTTATGAGTCTGAAAGGAGAGTTTACTGTCTAACCAGACACCTAGGTATTTGTAGTTGTCCACATATTCTAAGTCAGAACCGTCCAGACGGGCGGGTAGGTGCAGGCAGCGATCGGTTTAAGAGCATGCATTTATACTTACTTGCTTTTAAGAGCAGTTGGAGGCTGCGGAATGAGAGTTGTATGGCATTGAGGCTCGTCTGGACGTTTGTTAACACAGTGTCCAAAGAAGGGCCAGAAATATACAGAATGGTGTTGTCTGCGTAGAGGTGGATCAGAGAATCACCAGCAGCAAGAACGACGACTGTTGACCCGAGGGAGTCTCCTAGGGATGACCGTGGGTGACAATGTGCTGTGTGTGTTGTGTTTGGTTTGCTACAATACAATATTCCCGCTCCACAGCAAGCGAGGAAGCCGTACGACGTGAGGGACGTGATGGAGCAGTACAACCAGGGACACCTCACCATGATGGTCCGCATTAAGGAGCTACAGAGGAGGTGGGCCATTAAATCTCTCTCTCTTTTCACTTTGTGTTCTCTCGCTCTCTCTCTTTCTCCCTGTCTCTCTCTCTGTCTGTCTCTTCCCCCCTATCTATATCTGTCTCTCAGCTTACTTTCTCTCTCTCTCTCTCTCTCTCTCTCTCTCTCTCTCTCTCTCTCTCTCTCTCTCTCTCTCTCTCTCTCTCTCTCTGTTACATACATGAAACACTAACAAATGCTATAGAGCTTCGTCCAAAGTTTTTCAATTTTCCGCATAACGTGTCTCTCATGTTCTCCTTCTTTTCCCAGACTAGACCACACATTGGGGAAACCAGGAATGTTTTTGCCAGGTAAAACCCACCAGAGGAAACTCACCAGGCCAGAGTTGATCTGATAAACTCGTGTCACTCCTCACTGTGCCCCCTCATCTCACAAACAAAGACAGCGAGGAACGACGATAAGGCTGGACTAGACTAAATCTTCTGCAAAGAGATCCCCAGTGTGTATAGTGTGTATATGTAGTGTGTGAGTGTGTATATGTTTGACTATGTGTGTTTGGTACACACACTAGTATTTGTATGCACAACGCTGCCATCCCGTCTCCCTATCCTCCGTCGCCTTCTCTCTCCTTCTCCTCCTCTGCGTACCCCCTCCTCCCTCTTTCTCCTCTCTCCTCATCTCCTTCTTTCTCCTCCTTCTCCATACCACACCTCCTATCATTCTTTCTCTCTTCTTATTCTTCTCCTCCTCTTCCTGCTCTGTGTACCACCCTCTCCACCTCTACTCCTCCTCCTCCTCCTCCTCCATTTCTTGGCTGCCCCATGGAGCTAACAAGGGAACTAAGATGGTTAAACACTTGGTTGATTGGCCCAGGTATTGGATTAGGAGTCTGGGGCTTTACTCCAGACATCCATTACAACCAGGCCAGCCTTACAGGATAACACTACAGCTACAGCTGCCTACTTGCCTGTCAAATACAACCCACTACCCCCAGTCTGCCTGGCTGAGCGTGCCCTGGCCCTAGAATGGAGCCCCACTACACTGATATACTGTTGCTATGTTTATCGGGACTCAATGCAGGACTAAGAGGTTTTTTTTGCGTTCGGGGGCCCCTAAATAAAGAAGTGCATGTGTTGGGGGTGGTGTGTGTGTGTGACAGGGGTGGTAAAGCATTCCATAGTACCATGGTTTCTGCTGAACATCTGCCGCACCCCTATGCATTGGGTGGGTAGCCTGATGGGTGGGTAGTCCACCCACGGTGCTCAGAATGACAGAAATCGCATTACGATGATGGTCGTTCATATTCACAGAACATGCAAGTCTAGGATGCAATGACATGCGGCCCTTCTTACCGAATTCTGGTGCGAACTTTGAAGATTGTAGACTAACAGTCCACATTTACTTTTCCTCGGCCGACAAGATGAGTAACAAACAGCAAAATCACGACCATATGTCAATCTACTATCCCCCATAGTACAAAAGTGTATCTATTCTATTGGTCAGGTTGTCAAGAAAGAAACAGCCTATTCCAAACAGACTCTGAGACAGTTGTGGGAAGATGGATCCCAAATTCATACAACCAGTAGGCCTAGGCTACATACAAATAACTTTAAAAGGCAATGATTCTGATGAAAAATATCAATGTATAGCTTCAAATGTTGTTCAACTGCTATTTATTCACGTTATAAGCGCAGCATTGCGCACAAGGCCGGAGGCTATGTGCGAATGTTTGTGCGAATGTTTGTCATAGCATAATGCAATAATTGGAAAACACAGTCGAAACGGCACCGCACATGCGAGCGTTTCCATGTGACAGAGATGAAAACATCCGTTAGAAATGTAGAACGGAGAAGTAAGACGTGCCTCATAACATGTATTGAAAGGTTCATATTTCAAACAATGAAGTGCATGTTTTCAGAAATGCATAGGCTACTGCTTCCAGCTCATTGCAACGTGGTGCGACACACTGATGAAACCTGCCGTCCGTTGCTGTTGGAGATGCTGTGTTGTTGTTGTTTTTCAGAGAAAGGCGTAGATAAGGAATACCACACTGTGGGAGCCAGACTGATCCGCCTGGAGGACAAGGTAAGAACAATCTTGTGTGCCCACGCTAGCATGTGTACGTGAGACTGTGTGTGATGGAATCTTTTCCACAGTATGTGTTATGGCTGGTTTCGGTCCCATGGCTGAGCCGTTAAACAAATGCCTCCTCTCCTCTAGCGATGTGTACGTGACACACGAGGTGTTCTTTTCCTGTTCATTCACATCTCCTCAGGGTTTCCATGCTTTACCAACAACCCGCTACCCTCTGTCCTCTACAACAGTGGTTCCCAAACTGTGGGGCAACGCGCCCTACATTTTTCTTCAAGGAACTCAGTCCGGTTTTCAACTTAGTCTCCTTTTCTCTGCACCCCCATGACAAAATGTGTAGCATTGCAGTAAATAAGCTTTAAACCATAAGGGGGGGTTGCTAGAAGGGGGGTCTGAGTGAAAACCCCTGGTCGACAACAAGTTATATTGCGGAGACGGTGGGTTGTGACTTGTTTTTTTGTGTTTCCATAGGGGAACATGAATGTTTTAAAAGGGCATTCTAATACAAGCTACAGGGAGAGAGCACACACACATCCCTCTGGTCCTCAGTGGAGCATGGCCAATAGGCAGCAGCTGTGTTATGTGCTGTAACCAGGCGTGACCCGCTAGGCAGAGTGGACCGGGAAGTGCCACCATGTGATGCCTGCCTGATCCCCAGTCATCAAAATCAAATCAAGTTGTATTCGTTGCATGCTTCGCAAACAACAGGTGTGGGTCGAACAGTGAACTGCTTATGGGCCTTTCCTTACAATGCAGAGAGAAAGAAAATAGAGAAATAATAGATGAGTAAAACAGGTCATAATAAAAGTAATAATCGATACATAATGAGTAATGATAACTTGGCTGTCTATACACAAGGGATACCAGTCGATGTGCAGGAGTGCGCGGTAACTGAGGAAGATATGCACACATGCTCGAAATAAAGATATAGGTACAAGGAATAAAGTGGCAGATGGTAAATAGTACCACCTCATTGCACACCAGGGACCAAGTTGTGCCACCATTGGTTGGTCCGACTGGAGCCTGCAGGCAGTGATGTGGTGCCCACTGCAGACTTGTGACTGTGAGCATGTGTGCTGGCCTTCACTTGCGTCGGGAGTGTGTGTGTGTGTGTGTGCAGTTCAATGATTTTCTCCATTTTACCATGGTTTTTGCTATAGATATTGACTTTTGGCTCGTGGCTCCATGTCTACTATAATGCATGAGGGAAAGGCCACAGCTATCCAAACCCTCTGCTCTTTACAGGAGTGAAATGATCCTGAACTAAAGACGAACCCTACAGGAGAGTAAAGGAGATTGAGTTCTGGCCCATTTGCTGTCCGTGCACGTTGTGATCTCAATCTCCTGTTTGGTAACATAAACCTCACTTTATAAAACACCCTCGCTGTCCCTCCTGCATCCTGTGGCACACAGCAAACCAACCGGATGGAAAGGTTCCTAATTAGCAGACCAGTTCAGGGGAAATCGCCGATCAGAGCAGCAGGCAGCAGCAGCCTAGCGTGAGGAAACGAATGCCCCCAAAACAAATGTGGCTCCAATCACTGCATGCTCCCCGAGTACCAATATGAATAGTGTTTTGCATGACTCGTAGGAGAGTTGCCATGGTGACCGATTCCACACAGCGGTAGCAAAAAAAGAACAGCAAAAACACGTGATACCCGGAGCGCTCCCTCACTCGGCCTGTAATGACTGTTTTCTGTGTGTGTCCTCTCATATTATGGTTCTAGTCGTGTGAATCTCTTGTTTTGATGGGCCCACGGCGGCCAGGGGCCAGCACACCTGTTGGGCTGAGAGAGGGGGGTGGTTCCAGTGCTGTGCCCCCGGCCAGCAGGTGGATGAACCCGCTGACCCCCCCCTCGTCTGCCCGTGCCTCGGCCCATTCCTCCTCCCTCCAGTCTGCTGCTCCAGAGGCAGCCTGGCCAGGTCCGTCTCATTGTTTGGCTTTTCCTTCTCTAGTCTCCCTCCACCCGCCTCAGCCCACACATATAAGACAAGGTCTGCCTCAGCTCACACACAGCGTCTCTACTGCAGCTGAAGGAGTTCTTCTGGTCTCAGTCTGACAAAGAGGGACATCTTGCTATGATCAAGGAGTGGATGATATAATACAAGCTTTTGATTGAATGCAAGTAGTGTTTATTGCGCACAGAATAGAATTCAAAAATTTTAAATGATCTGCAATTTAAAATGATCTCATTCTGAACCAAAGAAAGTTCGGATTTCCTAGAAAGCACCTCAATGTTGAGTGATTTTCACGTGTCACTTCTAATAGAAAACACAAATGCACAGACAGAGCCAAGCATGGTATTATGGCAGAATCAGCCATGATTAAGGTGTTTCCCAACAGCCCTGAGGAATTATCAATCAAGTGTATACATCAGTGTGTGTGTGTGTGTGTGTGTGTGTGTGTGTGTGTGTGTGTGTGTGTGTGTGTGTGTGTGCGCGCTGTGTGTGTGTGTGTGTGTGTGTGTGTGTGTGTGTGTGTGTGTGTGTGTGTGTGTGTGTGCGCTTATCGTGTGTGTGTGTGTGTGTGTGTGTGTGTGTGTGCTTATCAGTGTGTGTGTGTGTGTTGTGTGTGTGTGTGCGCGCCTATCAGTGTGTGTTCTATTGAGCAATTGATGTTTGAAGGCCTTAATGTCTGACGAGTATCGAAACTCAAGCCAACTTCACCATGGCTTTTCACCAAGTTTTCACTTCAGACGGTTTTTATCTGCCCTACCACTCACCTGACTGGTAAGATGGAAGGCCTCTCTCCTACTCAGCCTCACAAAAAAAGCTTCTCCTAAGCGGTTGTGACACCTACTCCTGTTGCCTGCTGCACAGCTGCTTGGATCAACCCGGCAATCTGTTCCCGGTCAGCCCTGGCCTGTCTCCCCCTGTCTGGTAAAGGTACTCCCGACACCCCCCCCCCCCTCTGTCCCGAGCTTTTGCTCACCTCCAGCACACACGCACTTACACACACCCCCAGACTTTAGACTGATCGGAATTTAAGGTAGGCTTAATTAACTTGTGAAGCTTATTATGTGAGCTTACTCAGAAACGCTTTAATTAACTAGTATATTCCTACTATTTACTTATTTTATCTCAGACTTTTATAGCCTACTGGATTCCTAGAGGGAAAGGGAAAGGGGGATACCTATAGTCAGTTGTACAACTGAATGCATTCAACTGAAATGTGTCTTCCGCATTTAACCCAACCCCTCTGAATCAGAGAGCGACTCTCTTAAGTTATCTTGTTGGGTGTTTGACTCTTTGAACTTACAATGACTAGCTCCAAGTTGTTAGATTTCTTTCTTGTGCTTTATGCTATTCAAATAAAATTAAAAACCAAATCACATTTTATTTGTCACATGCGCCGAATTCAACAGGTTACAGTGAAATGATTACTTACAAGCCCTTAACCAACAATCCTTTGAGAAGTTTTAAGATAATTAAGTGTTAAGTAAAACATAGATAAATAACATTTTTTAAATAAAACTAACAAATAATTCAACAGCAGCAGTAAAATAACAATAGCAAGGCTACAGTTGAAGTCGGAAGTTTACATACACTTATGTTGGAGTCATTAAAAAAAACATTTTCAACCACTCCACACATTTCTTGTTAACCTGTTGAGTGTAGTGTAGGGGGCAGTATTTTGATACCCAAACATACCCAAATTAAACTGCCTATTTCTCAGGCCCAGAATCTAGAAAATGCATATAATTGTCAGATTAGGATAGAAAACACTCTAAAGTTTCCAAAACTGTCAAAATATTGTCTGTGAGTATAACAGAACTGATATTGCAGGCGAAAACCTGAGGAGAATCCAATGCGGAAGTGGCTTCTATTTTGAAAGCTCCATGTTCCATAGCCTGCCTTTGCTCCATTTAAAGGGATATCAACCAGATTCCTTTTCCTATGGCTTCCCCATGGTGTGAACAGTCTTTAGACATAGTTTCAGGCTTTTATTTAGAAAAATGAGTGAGAAAGATCACATCATGACATTGTATGGCTGGGTGCCAGCAGCGTTTTGCACGCACAACAGCTTTTCTCTCTCTCTCCTATTGAAGAAGCTACAGTCACGGTTGATATATTATCGATTATATATTGTAAAAACAACCTGAGGATTGATTATAAAAAACGTTTGACATGTTTCTACGAACATTACGGATACTATTTGGAATTTTCATCTGAGATGTTGTGACCGCTCGAGCCTGTGGATTTCTGAACATAACGAGCCAACCAAATGGAGGTATTTTGGATATAAAAAAAATCTTTATGGAACAAAAGGAACATTTATTGTGTAACTGGGAGTCTTGTGAGTGCAAACATCCAAAGATCATCAAAGGTAAGCAATTTAATTTATTGCTTTTCTGACTTTCGTGACCAATCTACTTGGCTGCTAGCTGTTTGTAATATTTTGTCTACTGAGAGGGATGTCCTTACATAAACGCATGGTATGCTTTCGCCGAAAAGCTTTATTGAAATCTGACACACCAGGTGGATTAACAACAAGCTAAGCTGTGTTTTGCTATATTGCACTTGTGATTTCATGAAAATTAAATATTTTTTGTAATTTAATTTGAATTTGGCGCAATTCAGCTGTGGTTGACGAAAATGATCCCGCTAACGGGATGGGTGCATCAAGATACTATAGTTTTGGCAAGTCGGTTAGGACATCTACTTTGTGTGACACAAGTCATTTTTCCAACAATTGTTTACTGACATATTATTTCACTTATAATTCACTGTATCACAATTCCAGTGGGTCAGAAGTTTACATACACTAAGTTGACTGTGCCTTTAAACAGCTTGGAAAATTCCAGAAAATTATGTCATGGCTTTATAAGCTTCTGATAGCTTAATTGACATAATTTGAGTCAATTGGAAATGTGCCTGTGGATGTATTTCAAGGCCTACCTTCAAACTCAGTGCCTCTTTGCTTGACATCATCAAAAGAAATCAGCCAAGACCTCAGAAAAAAAATTGTAGACCACCACAAGTCTGGTTCATCCTTGGGAGCAATTTCGAAATGTCTGTAGCTCCACGTTCATCTGTACAAGCAATAGCATGCAAGTATAAACACCATGGGACCACGCAGCCATCATACCGCTCAGGAAGGAGACGCGTTCCTTGTCCTAGAGATGAACATACTTTGGTGCGAAAAGTGCAAATAAATCCCAGAGCAACAGCAAAGGACCTTGTGAAGATGCTGGAAGAAACAGGTACAAAAGTATATATATCCACAGTAAAAACGAGTCCTATATCAACATAACCTGAAAGGCCGCTCAGCATTGAAGAAGCCACTTCTCCAAAACCTCCATAATAAGCCAGTCTACAGTTTGCAACTGCACATGGGGACAAAGATCGTACTTTTTGGAGAAATTTCCTCTGGTCTGATGAAACAAAAATAGAACTGTTTGGCCATAATGACCATCTTTATGTTTGGAGGAAAAAGGGGGGCTTGCAAGCCGAAGAACACCATTCCAACCGTGAAGCACAGGGGTGGCAGCTTTGTGTTGTGGGGGTGCTTTGCTGAAGGAGGGACTTGTGCACTTCACAAAATAGATGGCATCATGAGGTAGGAAAATTATGTGGATATATTGAAGCAACATCTCAAGTCATCAGTCAGGAAGTGAAAGCCTGGTCGCAAATGAGTCTTCCAAGTGGACAATGACCCCAAGCATACTTCCAAAGATGTGGCAAAATGGCTTAAGGACAACACAGTCAAGGTATTGGAGTGGCCATCAAAAAGCCCTGACCTCAATGCCTACAAACCTGACTCAGTTACACCAGCTCTGTCAGGAGGAATGGGCCAAAATTCATCGAACTTATTGTGGGAAGCTTGTGGAAGACTACCCAAAACGTTTGACCCATGTTATTAAACAATTTAAAGGCAATGCTACCAAATACTAATTGAGTGTATGTAAACTTCTGACCCACTGGGAATGTGATGAAAGAAATAAAAGCTGAAATAAATCATTCTCCCTACTATTATTCACATTTCACATTCTTAAAATAAAATGCTGATCCTAACTGACAGGGTATTTTGACTAGGATTAAATGTCAGGAATTTTGAAACTGAGTTTAAATGTAATTGATAAAGGTGTATGTAAACTTCCGACTTCAACTGTATATACAAGGGATACCGGTACAGAGGCACCGGTTAGTTGAGGTAATTGAGGTAATATGTACATATACTGTAGGTAGAGTTAAAGTGACAAAGTGATAAACATTGCCCCATGACAATGTTTGTTCCCACACTCGTGACTCTCACTCTTTATTGGTTACATGGACTCTTGGCCTCCCATCCTTTTCTAACCACCTCTCGCCGGCTTTGTATTCATGTTACCTGATGAAATTGCTGTACAATTCAAATGTCATAAAAAATGCTTTCCCTGTCCTCTGCTGTGCCCTGATTGTATTACTGCTGATTATATCTGGAAATGTGCATGTACACCTTGGCCCATCTACTGTTGCTCGCCCAATTCTGACTTGTGCTCTGATTTCTGCTTCACTGATTTCTGCTCTCGTAAAAGCCTGGGTTTCTGCACGTTAACACTAGAAGCATATTACCTAATGCTCCAATCCAGATGTGTTGATCATTACTGAGACGTGATTAAGAAAGAGTGTTTTGAACACTCTCCAGGTCTCACAGCTGCCCATGTCCTCTAATGTTTATAACCTTTCTGGTTATAACCTTTTTGGCAAGACAGATCTTCCAAGGGTGGTGGAATGGCAATCTTTACCAAGGAACACCTTCAGTGCTTGGTTGTCTCCACCAAGTCTGTCCCCAAACAATTTGATTTGCTGGATTTAAGTATTAAACGTTCCAATAGCTCTTTGTTGACCTTTGCTGGGTGTTATCATCCACCATCAGCAGTGGCCTGTACCCTACCTGCCCTAAGCTCACTCCTGGCCCCTTGCATTTAGTCTGAATGTGTTCTGCTAGGTGACCTAAACTGGGACATGCTTAAACTACCTGACCAAGTCCTAAAACAATGGGACTCCCTAAATCTCTCGCAGACTATTACCAATCCCATAATGTATGACTCCAAACACCCAGAAAAGGCTACTTTCCTTGATGTTATCCTCACAACTAATCCTGATAGGTATCAGTCTGGTATTTCCTGTAATGAATTTAGTGATCACTGTTTTTACAGCCTTTGTTCTTAACGGCTGCTCAGTTAAACGACCTGTCCTGATTTGTCATGGACGGTCGCTAAAAAACTTGAATTAGCAAAACCTTCCTTCATGACCTGGCCTCTGTAAATGGTATAGAATCAGCTTGATCCCCTCTGACGAAGACGCTTGGATCTTCTTATTCTTAACAAACACCATAACATAACACCAAACCCCATAATGAAAATGAGAATTCAAAACAGGTTCAGCCCCTGGTTTGACCGTTATCTGGCAGAGTTACTCCACCTCAAGAACACCATTTGGCTGAAGGCTCGGCACACAAATACTTTTGCTGTCTGTCTGGCAGGCAAATTAGAAATAAGTGCACTCAGGCTATCCGGAAGGCCAAAGTTAGTTTCTTTAAGGAGCTGGTCTCTCTCTGTGAGTCTAACCCCAAGAAGTTCTGGAAAATGGTTATAGACCTGGAGAATAAACCCTCCTCACAGCTGCCCGTGTCCTTTAATGTTGATGATGTGGTTGTTACTGGCAAGGAGCGCATAGCTGAGCTCTTTAATCACCACTTCATTAATTTGGCTCAGCCATGCCTCCTTGCCCATCCAACATTTCCTCATCTCCCAGACCTTCTACTGCGACAAGCCCCGATGCTCCTCCCTCTTTTTCCCCTGCCCCGCTACACAGTTTCTCCCTGCAGGCAGTCACTGAGTCTGAGGAGCTAAAGGAGCTCCTTAAACTTGACCCCAAGTTTAAAGGGTCAAGTTTAAGGTCGTAGCCCCTATCATCACCGAGCCTATCTCTGACCTTTTTAACCCGTCTCTCCTCTCTGGGGAGGTTCCCAGTGCTTGGAATGCAGCCACAGTGTGTTTATAATTTAAAGGGGGAGATCAAGCTAATCCTAACGGTTTTAGGCCAATATCTATCTTACACTCTTTATCAAAAGTTTTGGAAAAACTTGTCAATCAACTCTACTGGCTTTCTTGATGTCTATAGTATTCTATCTGGTATGCAAACTCATGTTATGGATGTTTCACTGCAACCTTAAAGGTCCTAATTGATGTCACCATTGCCCTTGATTCTAAGCAATGTTGTGCTGCTATTTTTATTGACTTGACCGAAGCTTTTGATACGGTAGACCATTCCATTCTTGTGGGTCAGCGAAGGCGTATTGGTGTCTCTGAGGGGTCTTTGGCCTGGTTTGCTAATTATCTCTCTCAAAGAGTGCAATGTGTAAAGTCATAACATCTGCTGTCTCAGCCACTGCCTGTGACCAAGGGAGTAGCCCAATGCTCGCTCCTAGGCCCCACGCTCTTCTCAATTTACATCAACAACATAGCTCAGGCAGTAGGAAGCTCTCTCATCCATTTATATGCAGATACTACAGTCTTATACCCATCTGGCCCCTCCCTGGATTTTGCGTTAAATGCTCCACAACAAAGCTTTCTTAGTGTCCAACAAGCGTTCTCTACCCTTACCCTTGTTCTGAACACCTCCAAGACAAAAGTTGTGTGGTTCAGTAAGAAGAATGCCCCTCTCCCCAACGGTGTACTGACTGACTACCTGTGAGGGTTTAGAGCTTGAGGAAGTCACCTCATACAAGTACTTGGGAGTATGGCTAGATGGTGCACTGTCCTTCTCTCAGCACATATCAAAGCTACAGGCTAAAGTTAAATCTAGACTTGGTTTCCTCTATCGTAATCGCTCCTCTTTCACCCCAGCTGCCAAACGAACCTTGATTCAGATGACCTTCCTACCCATGCTACATTAAAAGGAGACATCATTTATAGATCGGAAGGTAAGGGTGCTCTCGAGTGGCTAGACGTTTTTTACCATTTGGCCATCAGATTTGCCACCAATGCTCCTCCTCTGTAAACTGGTCATCTCTGTATACCCGTCGCAAGACCCACTGGTTGATGCTTATTTATGAATCGCTCTTAGGCCTCACTCCCCCCTATCTGAGATATCTACTGCAGCCCTCATCCTCCACATACAACACCCGTTCTGCCAGTCACATTCTGTTAAAGGTCCTCAAAGCACACACATCCCTGGGTTGCTCTTCTTGTCAGTTCACTGCAGCTAGCAACTCGAAAGAGCTGCAAAAAACACTCAAACTGGACAGTTTTTATCTCCATCTCTACTTTCAAAGGCTCAATCATGGACACTCTTACTGACACTTGTGGCTGCTTTGCGTGATGTTATCTGTGCCCAACAATGTTTGTACCATGTTTGTTCTGCTACCATGTTGTGCTGCTGCCATGTTGTGTTGCTACCACGTTGTTGTCATGTGGTGTTGCTACCATGCTGTGTTGTTGCCTTGCTGTGTTGTCTTAGGTCCCTCTTTATTTAGTGTTGTTGTGTCTCTCTTGACGTGATGTGTGGTTTGTCCTACATTGGTATTTTTAATCCCAACCCCCTCCCCGCAGGAGGCCTTTTGTGTGTGTGTGTGCCTGTCAGTGTGTGTTCATCAGTGTGTGGGCCTCAGTGTGTGTTGTGTACTAGCTCTGACTTCACTGATAGCTACTTTATTGAGTAAGAATTTACTTACTATGACTGTTGTCACGTTCTGACCTTTATTTCCTTTGCTTTGTCTTTATTTTGTATGGTCAGTGTGTGAGTTGGGGTGTGTTTTTCTATGTTGGGGTTTTGAGTTCAGCCTCGTATGGTTCTCAATCAGAGGCAGGTGTCGTTAGTTGTCTCTGATTGAGTTTTTGTTCGTTTCACGTTTATTGTTTTGTAGTGTTCAGTTTATGTCTTTAAATAAACGTTATGGACACTTGCCACGCTGCGCGTTGGTCCTCCGATCCTTCTCGCTACTCCTCCTCAGAAGACGAGGAGGAATGCCGTTACAACTGTGATATGTGCTTGTCCCACCTAGCCATGAATGGACTAACTCTAAGTTGTCCTGAATAAGCACGCCTGCTAAATTACTCAAATGTAAAATGCGCCTTTCAATGTAACCCTCCCCCTGCCTTTCTGTTCTCCACTACTTCTGTGTTGTGATGTGTAGCACCAGCCAGCCACTATTACCCTCCTCTCCTCTCTCCCTCCTACACGAAACATCAACAGACAATGACTGAGAGCTCTGCTGCTCTGCTCTTTGACTGGCTGTGTGTCGAGCCTTCAGGCCTTGTCCCGGTTCTGTCAGCACATCAGTCCTGGGAGCATTAATTACACATGCACGCACCTACACACACACACACACACACACACACACACACACACACACACACACACACACACACACACACACACACACACACACACACACACACACAAACAAGAAGCAAACAGACACACACACACACAGTGTCAGTCGTGGGAGCATTAATCTTGGTGTGGGTGAAAGTTGTGAAGCATTTGAGTGGCATGGTGTGGAGTAATAGTGCCTTGATGCTCGTGCCCTGTACACCGCCAGACAGTGATTTATATCACACAGACAAAGCCAACACATCCAGCCTACAGCTCTTTCTGTCTTTCTCTAGCTTCTTTGGAAAGGAGGCGGCAGCACAGCTTTGGGTTGAATTCTCCAACCGGAGTGGGGATGAAGACAGATTGCAGGCCGTGACAGTCTGTTATCTTTCTGTCAGACGGTGTCCGTGAAAAATACAGAAACAACAAGCTCCAACGAAGAACGACAACTTAGGGGTTGTAGAAAGAGCCGAGAGAAGACTGAATACTTTGTGTCAAAAACCCCTCCTGTTTGCATGAGAAAACACACAAAACATGCTCCTGGGCCTCTAGCAAAAATAAGTGATTTCTTTCAAATCCCCCTCATTCCAGTGTTACACTAGGTGGGACAGTGCCCTTCTAATGGCAAAAATATTTTATCTTCATTCGGTTCAGTTCTTGTCTCAAGCCTACATCTTATTTTTGGTAATTTACTATCACATGCTTATCCCATTCCCTACCATAGTCATGTGCTTGGCTCAATAGTCACAATAGAGGTTTGAGTTGAGGGCAAAAACATCAGTCTGCAGTGTTGAAAGCATCAGACTCAGCTTAATGCACCCTCCAGACATGTCCAGACATGTCTCTGTACCAGACGTCATTATTTGCCTTACTCAAAGTAAATGGTCCATAAATCAGGGTTCTGCGGTTGGCTGCTGTATACTATCGCAGTGCAAATATAACACCTATATCCTACATATTAGCACTAGGCGTATGCACAGAGGAATGTTCTCCTCCTAACGACATCTCAATTAGACAAGTATGCTTTAAATTCAACCACGGCTGAATACTGAGAATACTTCAGCCTTTAAAGCCCCTACAAACCCTGGTCTCTGTGCCCTACTGTGTTTTTTCAGTGGCCCAAATGGCACCTTATATAGTGCACTATTTTTGACCAGGGCCAATAGGGCTCCGGTCAAAAGTTGTGCACTATATAAGAAATATGTCTCAATTTGGGACGCGGCCTGTGTGTAGGAGAAGTCCATCTGTAACGCGTTTAGCCCTCCGCCCCATCCTCAAACAGCCAGGGTCTAGTGGTACTCTGTTTAGACTGGTTGGCCAAGCACTAGCCAGTGACAGGGCTGGCCTGGTAAACATACACACTACTTTAGTCCATCCGGCCTGCCGTCCCTGCTAGTCTCACCGTCTCACCGTCTCACCGCAGGGCACGTCCACAACACGTCCTCTTGCTCTTGTCTGTTGCTGTCTCCACCAAACAGGAACAAGCTAATTAGCTCAACATCAAGGGACGGGAGGGATGAGGGAGAGAGGAGGGGTGTACAAGGAGCGACATACTGGCAAAAGCAACCATGTCCACAGCACTTCCTCTCTCCTCTCTCTGTCTCTCTCCTCTCTTGTTCCGTCACCAAACAGGAACAGCCTCATTACCTCGACATCAAGGGATGGGAGGAGAGGGGGGGGGGGCAGACTAACAACAGTAACAGGGACCAATGGCCCATAACTCAACAGAGATAGTAGCTTCAGTCGATCTGTGGTGTAGTTGTTCTCTCATCACTTTTTGGCCACAGGGCTCAGAGTGGCTTTCAAAGAGTCTCATCTCAGTGCTATGACAAGACCATTTATAGACTGGGAGGAGGGTTAGAGGAGACTTCATAAGTGACTGGAACCACAGGTCCGTGTCATCAAAATAGCAGTGATAATGCAGAAAGCTTAAGGTATTTTCATTGTATTCAGTTCAGCCTCACTGTTCTCTCCTGGATTCGTGTTTGAGAACAATTTTCTTGCTTCAATCTACTGTACTTATCCGCTGCCAGATTCACACACAGTTCTTATGTCAGTCCAGGCCTAAATGAAACGCTCTTATGATGGACCACATAGCCCATATGAATGGTGAAGTGGTGCTTTCCCTGGGACTTAGGACCCAACAGACTGTATAAGTAAATACTAGCGGCTCTTGAGAGTGTACCACCTCAATAGGCCGCGTGGTACCACCTCAATAGGCCGCGTGGTACCACCTCAATAGGCCGCGTGGTACCACCTCAATGGGCAGTGCTGTACCACCTCAATGGGCAGCGCTGTACAACCTCAATGGGCAGCGCTGTACCAACTCAATGGGCAGCGCTGTACCACCTCAATGGGCAGCGCTGTACCAACTCAATAGGCTGCGTGGTACCACCTCAATGGGCAGCGATGTACCAACTCAATGGGCAGCGATGTACCAACTCAATGGGCAGCGCTGTACCACCTCAATAGGCCGCGTGGTACCACCTCAATGGGCAGCAATGTACCAACTCAATGGGCAGCGCTGTACCACCTCAATAGGTCGCGTGGTACCACCTCAATGGGCAGCGATGTACCGCCACAATGGGCAGCGATGTACCGCCACAATGGGCAGAGATGTACCACCTCAATGGGCAGCGCTGTACAACCTCAATGGGCAGCGATGTACCAACTCAATGGGAGCTATGGGAAGAGTTCAGTCCTCTCTCAGAGTTCTCTCTTTATCTCCCTTTCCCTCTGGTCCTGACGACAGAGCTGCCCTAAGAGCTGCCTGTAGTGTCGTTGATATATGTGTGTGTGGCTGCAGAGCGGCCGGGCCGGGGAGCCAGACTGACCAGAGTGGACTAAACAAAGAGAGGAAACTTGGCAAGGAAACCGCCACCGCTGCGGCAGGCAGGCAAGACACTATGCTCTACTGTACTGAGCCGAGCCAGACCGACGATGCGTCCCCGATGGCACCCTAGTCCCTACACAGTGCACTACTTTTCATTAAAGCTCTGGTCTAAAGTAGTGCACTATATATAGGGAATAGGGCTCTGGTCTAAAGTGGTGCACTATATATAGGGAATAGGGCTCTGGTCTAAAGTAGTGGACTATATATAGGGAATAGGGTGCTGTTTGGGACACCAAACTAGCACTAGTGCTGCAGAAATGGCAAACCCCTCAGGGGCTTCAGGGCTAACCCCGGATATGTCTAGACTAGACTGGGCAGTGTTCAGAACGAGCTACAGCTCCTTTCTTCTCAATCAAAGGTGATCTAGTTCACTGAATCCTGTTACGCCCAGGTTCTTTATGTCCCAAACTCGAATTGCCTGAAAGGCTAGGGCCAATTCAGATGTGCGGAAATGCTGATTCAGCGAGCTCACACAATGCTGCATTGAGCGGACCAAGATATCTCATACTCTTAGCCGTTTCACGTTGACTCACACACACACACACACACACACACACACACACACACACACACACACACACACACACACACACACACACACACACACACACACACACACACACACACACACACACACACACACACACACACACACAGCTTGTGCTGTGTCTGCCTCTCTACTGCAGCCCAGTCTCAGTAAATCACAGCTGGGCAGTATGCTGTGGATGCAGTCTTCCAGACATGTTCTGCCTCCCTCTCTCAGCGTCAATCTCTAATTTCAGCCTAGACCCTATGTACTGTGTCTTTACCACATGCTCGCGGACGGACAGTCAGCTATCCCAGCAGACCTGGGTCCAAATAGCATTTGTTTTTGTTCAAATACTACTAAGTAAACAGGGTTTAAACTTGTAGAATCCATTGATTCCATTGCGGTGGGCATGCTATATGAATCACAGCTAAATGATTTGAAGGAAGACAATGACTGTCTGAACCCAGGTCTGTCTCAGAGTCAGTCAGCCAGTCCCCGGTCTTCTCCACAATGCCCAGAGGATTACAGGTCTACACTCTCATTTCACAGTGTTTAAATCATATCTCTGCAGCCACAACTGTCTCTGGCTCATGTCAGATTGGACACTCACTGTTTCTCCCCCCATGCCTCTCTCCTCTCTCTCTCTCCCCTTTCCTCTCCTCTTTCTGTTTCTCTGGTCTCTCCCTCTCCTCTCTCTGTTTCTCCCTGCGCGTCTCTCTCTCTTCCCTCTCCTCTCTTGTTTTCCCTTTACGTCTCTCTCTTCCCTCTCCTCTCTGTTTCTCCCCCACTTCTATCTCTCTCCCCTTTCCTCTCTCTGTTTCTCCCCCCACGTCTCTCTCTCTCTCTCCCCTCTCCTATCTCTATTTCTCCCCCATGTCTCTCTCTCTCCCCCCCTCTCCTATCTCTGTTTCTCCCTCCACATCTCTCTCTCTCCCCTCTCCTATCTCTGTTTCTCCCTCCACGTCTCTCTCTCTCTCCCATCTCCTCTCTCTATTTCTCCCCCCATGTCTCTCTCTCTCCCTCTCTCTCCCTCTCCTATCTCTGTTTCTCCCTCTACGTCTCTCTCTCTCTCCCCTCTCCTATCTCTGTTTCTCCCTCCATGTCTCTCTCTCCTCCTCCTATCTCTGTTTCTCCCTCCACGTCTCTCTCTCTCTCCCCCTCCTATCTCTGTTTCTCCCTCCATGTCTCTCTCTCTCCCCCTCCTATCTCTGTTTCTCCCTCTACGTCTCTCTCTCTCCCCTCTCCTATCTCTGTTTCTCCCTCTACGTCTCTCTCTCCCCTCTCCTATCTCTCTCCCTCTACGTCTCTCTCTCTCCCTCTCCTATCTCTGTTTCTCCCTCCATGTCTCTCTCTCTCCCCCTCCTATCTCTGTTTCTCCCTCCATGTCTCTCTCTCTCCCCCTCCTATCTCTGTTTCTCTCCTATCTCTGACCAGTCTCTCTCCTCCCCTCTCCTATCTCTGTTTCTCCCTCTCCTCTCTCTCTCTCCCTCTCCTATCTCTGTTTCTCCCTCTACGTCTCTCTCTCTCCCTCTCCTATCTCTGTTTCTCCCTCTACGTCTCTCTCTCTCCCCTCTCCTATCTCTGTTTCTCCCTCCATGTCTCTCTCTCTCCCCCTCCTATCTCTGTTTCTCCCTCCATGTCTCTCTCTCTCCCCCTCCTATCTCTGTTTCTCCCTCCATGTCTCTCTCCTCCCCTCTCCTATCTCTGTTTCTCCCTCCACGTCTCTCTCTCTCCCTCTCCTATCTCTGTTTCTCCCTCCACGTCTCTCTCTCTCCCTCTCCTATCTCTGTTTCTCCCTCCATGTCTCTCTCTCTCCCCCTCCTATCTCTGTTTCTCCCTCCACGTCTCTCTCTCTCTCCCCATCTCCTCTCTCTATTTCTCCCCCCATGTCTCTCTCTCTCCCCTCTCCTATCTCTGTTTCTCCCTCCATGTCTCTCTCTCTCTCCCTCTCCTATCTCTGTTTCTCCCCCCACGTCCCCGCCGCTCTCCTATCTCTGTTTCTCCCTCCACGTCTCTCTCTCTCCCCCTCCTATCTCTGTTTCTCCCTCCACGTCTCTCTCTCTCTCTCCCCTCTCCTATCTCTATTTCTCCCCCATGTCTCTCTCCCCCCCCCTCTCCCTCTCCTATCTCTGTTTCTCCCTCCACATCTCTCTCTCTCCCCTCTCCTATCTCTGTTTCTCCCTCCACGTCTCTCTCTCTCTCCCATCTCCTCTCTCTATTTCTCCCCCCATGTCTCTCTCTCTCCCTCTCTCTCCCTCTCCTCTCTGTTTCTCCCTCCGTCTCTCTCTCTCCCCTCTCCTATCTCTGTTTCTCCCCCCCTCCTATCTCTGTTTCTCCCTCCACGTCTCTCTCCCTCCCTATCTCTGTTTCTCCCTCCATGTCTCTCTCTCTCCCCCTCCTATCTCTGTTTCTCCCTCTACGTCTCTCTCTCTCCCCTCTCCTATCTCTGTTTCTCCCTCTCTCTCTCTCTCTCCCTCTCCTATCTCTGTTTCTCCCTCCACGTCTCTCTCTCTCTCCCCTCTCCTATCTCTGTTTCTCCCTCCATGTCTCTCTCTCTCCCCCTCCTATCTCTGTTTCTCCCTCCATGTCTCTCTCTCTCCCCCTCCTATCTCTGTTTCTCCCTCCGTCTCTCTCTCTCCCTCTCCTATCTCTGTTTCTCCCTCTCGTCTCTCTCTCTCCCCTCTCCTATCTCTGTTTCTCCCTCTACGTTTCTCCCCCCTCTCCTATCTCTGTTTCTCCCTCTCTCTCTCTCTCCCCTCTCCTATCTCTGTTTCTCCCTCCATGTCTCATCTCTGTTTCTCCCTCCATGTCTCTCTCTCTCCCCCTCCTATCTCTGTTTCTCCCTCCATGTCTCTCTCTCTCCCCTCCTATCTCTGTTTCTCCCTCCACGTCTCTCTCTCTCCCCCTCCTATCTCTGTTTCTCCCTCCACGTCTCTCTCTCCCCCTCTCCTATCTCTGTTTCTCCCTCCATGTCTCTCTCTCTCCTTCTCCTCTCTGTTTCTCCCTCCACGTCTCTCTCTCTCTCTCCCATCTCCTCTCTCCCCATGTCTCTCTCTCTCTCCCCTCTCCTATCTCTGTTTCTCCCTCCACGTCTCTCTCTCTCTCCCCTCTCCTATCTCTGTTTCTCCCCCACGTCCCTCGCCGCTCTCCTATCTCTGTTTCTCCCTCCACGTCTCTCTCTCTCCCCCTCCTATCTCTGTTTCTCCCTCCACGTCTCTCTCTCTCTCCCCTCTCCTATCTCTGTTTCTCCCTCCATGTCTCTCTCTCTCTCCCCTCTCCTATCTCTGTTTCTCCCTCCATGTCTCTCTCTCTCCCCCTCCTATCTCTGTTTCTCCCTCCACGTCTCTCTCTCTCTCCCCTCTCCTATCTCTGTTTCTCCCTCCATGTCTCTCTCTCTCTCCCCTCTCCTATCTCTGTTTCTCCCCCCACGTCCCTCGCCGCTCTCCTCTCTCTGTTTCTCCCTCATGGCCCTCTCCTCTCTCCTCAGTCTGTATCTACGTTACACCCGCTGTGGGGCCCGCTAACTTGGCCGTAAAAACCCACACTACATTTCCCTTTTAATTACCTGAGCTTGACAGGCTCCAGGTTTATGTTGTTGCACATTTATTTTATTGTCTGGGTCTAAACCCCCTGCTGGCTCTCCTTGCCCCTGTAATCTTAGTGTGCGTCCCAAATGGCACTCTATTCATTTTGTAGTGCACTACTTTTGACCGGGGCCCATGGTCTCCTAGACAGATGGGTCCAACAGTCCTACAGGAGAGGACAGGGTGAGAACCATAAGAAGGTTATGACAAGGGAAATAGAAGCCTGTCTTTATGAGTCCCATAGTGTTGTCTACACTCTACACTAAGTACCCCTGGTGCCACCCCACTGTGGAGCCCCATTAAATCAGTCTGCTACAGTATGTGGAGGATACATTTAAATGCCAGAACCAAGAGCTACTACACAGACCACAGAGAGTAAATGTCATTGTTAACTCTCTGCGACTGGGGACCAATCTGTCTCTCTGTGTGTGTGTGTGTGTGTGTGTGTGTGTGTGTGTGTGTGTGTGTGTGTGTGTGTGTGTGTGTGTGTGTGTGTGTGTGTGTGTGTGTGTGTGTGTGTGTGTGTGTGTGTGTGTGTGTGTGTGTGTGTGTGTGTGTGTGTGTGTGTGTGTGTGTGTGCGTGTGTGTGTGTGTGCGTGTGTGCGTGCGTGCGTGTACTGTGTCTATTTGCTTGTGTGTCCTGTGTCTATTTGCTTGTGTGTACTGTGTCTTTTACTTGCCTTACGTGAACCCATAAAGAGTCATAAATTAAAAAATCATGATGAACGAAACGTGCGTCTAGCTTACCCTAAGGGCCCTGGTCAAATGTAGCGCACTATATATGGAATATGGTGCCATTTGTGATGCATCCCAGACCTCAGAGCCTGGAATGATTTGAATTACCTGTTACTAATGCAGGAGCATTTATGAATCTGTAAAATAGTTGACTGGGCCACTTGTTGATTAGACATGACCCATTGGGGAGGTCTGGTCAGATAGAGTGACAGACTGATACTAATTGACCCTCTGCCAGTGCTGTAATGCTGATATCCGGGCCCATGCTAAACGCTGGTGCCTTTGTCTCGTTCCAGCCTGCACCAGCTCTTGTCTTTACCTATTGCATTTAATGGGATCCGCGAAACAGAACACTTTACAAGCTTTTTTTTTATTATTCCCATTGTATGATAACATAGTGTTTCTTGGTAGTGACTAATGATTTTTACTGGAAGGAGTAAAGTGGTAGTGTGGGTTGGTCTGGTGCTTCGGGGCTTGTGTTTCCCTTCAGGAACACATTCAGTGGTCCTCCCTTTCCATTTGGCACACATTCACGTACTATTGATTTCCTGCTCCTTTGAGTTGACTCACTTGATTTGAAGACATCATTATATCATTTAACCAAGATGGCGGAGCAGTCAGACATCTTTGTCTTGTCGTGTTCCGTGTATATATATCTTTTTTTCCCCCTCGTATATATTTCATATATATTTTTTAGATTTTTAACCTCAATTTCAACATACTCTCCTGCAACCCGCTTCACCCAGTGTGGAATGGATCTGCTATTTTCTATACTTTAGAACCGGAACCCCCAACAGATGCTAGCCAGCTAACTAGCTACTAGCTGGTAGTCAGTTAGCCACTGCAAGCAGTCATCAGCTAACCTCAGCCCAGGCAACTCCTGCCAGTCTGCACAGTGCGATTCAACCCAGAGCATATTGGACTGCTTTTTCTCTACCACATCTACTACATCTCCACATCTCCGGATTCCTACCGCAAGCTCTGAACCTTTTCACCTGGATCATCGCAGCTAGCTAGCTGCTATCCAAGTGGCTACTCCTGGCTAACCTCTCTGTCCCGAAGCAAGCACCAGTTAGCCTGGAGCTAGCCCTGAGCTAGGCCCACCTCCCGGCTAGCTGAAGAGGTCCATCAGCCAATTTCTTGCACTACAATACCTATTTTGCCAATTGGCCTGGAACCTTTTACTGCCTACACGGAGCCCTGCCAATTCATCACGACTGGTCAGCCGACGAACCGTTCGAGGGGGCTTCAATAGACTCTTCCATCGTGATGTCCCGTAAGGCCCTTCTGCTAGCCTGCTAGCCCCAGCCCGCTAGCTGTCTGAATTGCCGTGTCTCCAGTTCGCCTAGCTACTCACTGGACCCTATGATCACACAGCTAGACATGCGTCTCCCTAATGTCAATATGTCTTGTCCATTGCTGTTTTGGTTAGTGATTATTGTCTTATTTCACTGTAGAACATCCAGCCCTGCTCAATATGCCCTTTTGTTCCACCTCCCACACATGTAGTGACCTCACCTGGTTTAAATGGTGTCTCTAGAGACAAAACCTTTCTCAAAACCTGGACCCCTACAAATCAGCTGGGCTAGACAATCTGGACCCTCTCTTTCTAAAATTATTGGCCACAATTGTTATAGCCCCTATTACTAGCCTGTTCAATCTCTCTTTTGCATCATCTGAAATCCCCAAATGTTGGAAAGCTGATGCGGTCATCCCCCTCTTCAAAGGGGGAGACACTCTAGACCCAAACTGTTACAGACCTTATCTGTCCTACCCTGCCTATCTAAGGTCTCAAAAGCCAAGTTAACAAACAGACCTCTCCATTTCGAATCCCACCGAACCTTCTCCACTATGCAATCTTGTTTCCGAGCTGGTCATGGGTGCATCTCAGCCACGCTCAAGGGACTAAACAATATCATATCATTGATAAAAGACAATACTGTGCAGCTGTATTCATCGACCTGGCCAAGGCTTTCGACTCTGTCAATCATCACATTCTTATCGGCAGACTCAACAGCCTTGGTTTCTCAAATGACTGCCTCGCCTGGTTCACCAACTACTTCTCAGACAGAGTTCAGTGTGTCAAATAGGAGGGCCTGTTGTCTGGACCTCTGGCAGTCTCTATGGGGTTGCCATAGGGTTCAATTCTCGGGCCGACTCTTTTCTCTGTATACATCAATTATGTCGCTCTTCCTGCTGGTGATTCTTTGATCCGCCTCTACGCAGACGACACCATTCTGTATACTTCTGGCCCTTCTTTGGACACTGTGTTAACTAACCCCAAGACGAGCTTCAATGCCATACAACTTTCCTTCCGTGGCCTCCAACTGCTCTTAAATGCAAGTAAAACTAAATGCATGCTCTTCAACCGATCACTGCCTGCACCTGCCCGCCCGTCTAGGATCACTACTCTGGACGCTTCTGACTTAGAATACGTGGACAACTACAAGGCAGACACTAGATGTCTGCTTAAACTGTAAACTCTCCTTCCAGAATCACATTAATAACCATCTCCAGTCCAAAATTAAATCTAGAATCAGCTTCCTATTTTGCAACAAAGCATCCTTCACTCATGCTGCCAAACATACCCTTGTAAAACTGACTATCCTACCGATCCTTGACTTCGGCGATGTAATTTACAAAATAGCCTCAAACACTCTACTCAGCAAACTGGATGCAGTCTATCACAGTGCCATCCGTTTTGTCACCAAAGCCCCATATACTACCCACCATTGCAACCTGTATGCTCTCGTTGGCTGGCCCTCGCTTCATATTAGTCGCCAAACCTACTGGCTCCAGTTCATCTATAAGTCTTTGCTAGGTCAAGCCCTGCCTTATCTCAGCTCACTGGTCACCATAGCAGCACTCAACCGTAGCACACGCTCCAGCAGGTATATTTCACTGGTCACCCCCAAAGCCAATTCCTCCTTTGGCCGCCTTTCCTTCCAATTCTCTGCTGCCAACAACTGGAACGAATTGCAAAAATCACTGAGGCTGGAGACTCATATCTCCCTCACTAACTTTAAGCATCAGCTGTCAGAGCAGTTTACAGATCATTGCACCTGTATATAGCCCACCTGTAAACAGCCCATCCAACAACCTCATCACCATATTGTTATTTTTTTTTGCTCCTTTGCACCCCAGTATCTCTACTTGCACATTCTTGTTCTGCACATCTATCCCTCCAGTGTTTAATTGCTAAATTGTAATTATTTCGCCACTACGGCCTATTTTTCCCTTACCTCCCTAATCTTACCTCATTTGCACACACTGTATTTAGACTTTTCATTGTGTTATTGACTACGTTTATTTGTTCCATGTGTAACTCTGTGTTGTTGTCTGTGTCGCACTGATTTGCTTTATCTTGGCCAGGTCGCAGTTGTAAATGAGAACTTGTTCTCAGCTGAAATAGAAATAAGTTATTAAAAGGCACTTCAACACAATAAGAAGTGGTCACCCAACACCTTATCGTGTAGACAGCTAAAGGATGGTCCAGGTGAAACTTAACCACTCTCCAATTCATGAACGGGGTTATTGATGCAAGGACTGACCATTCATGAGCTCAAAATGACCATTTGAACCATGCTTTGAAGCTTTACAGTGTCTGTGTGCAATGCCATTGTTTACAAACAATGGAGTATAACACTCTTATATTTGGGGTTCTGTGTTTATAAGTTTGATTCTTTAAGGGTCAAGGGGTATGTGTAATTAATTTAAAAGTCCATAAATGGATGAAGCAGTCACAGATTGCAACTTTAAACCCTTTCGTTTCTCTGTTAACAGTGATGCATGTAGTGTAGTGGCTCTGCTCCCAGTGTTACCACTGTGTTATCAGCCTGGCTCTGTGTCTGTCTGTGTATTCTCCTCTGGCCTTGTCCCAGACCAGTGGGATCTTCTCCGGTGCTCAGGGGGGGTCTGAACGAGTGAAGGATGAGGCGTGTGCTAAACAGCCCGGGTTTCATCCCAAAAGGCACCCTATTCCCATAGGACTCTGGTCAAAAGTAGTGCACCATAGGGTGCCATTTGGGATGCCGGCCCTTCTTGTCTTTCTGTCTGGGAAACAGGGGGAGGAGACGAGAGGGGAGGGAAGGATAGGTTGGATCAGGTTGATCTGGATAGGCCAAAGTCATGGTGATAAGGAGCTGATAGGGGCTTCGCTTTCTCGCTCTCTTCACAAGCCATCAATCACAAGTCTCGAGCTATTAAGACGTGAGAGAACAGATACAACAAGCTGGCAGGCAATTCTTTATAATGTCAAAAATGGCCAGGAGTTTTTCATGGTCAGGTCAAATGGTCAGAAAAAAACTCTTGGCCCCAGCCATTATGTCCAAGAAATTGCATTAATTACACAATATGCAGGCTTACTAGTTCACTCATTTTGCTATTCATGAGTTCCTCTGTTTATTTTGTCCAATGCCAATATATATGGATACATCAGTAAGGTCACTGTTTCCCAGGGGTCATGAAAGGTCACTGTTTCCCTGGGGTCATTCCCAACAGTCCACAGTGACCAAAAAGCCAAGTGTCTACAGGTCAAGGGGGCAAAATGGTTTGTCCTATGGAGCAGCCTGCTACAGCTGACAATACATTCTCACCCTGAAAACAACACCACCAGGTTATCCAACAGGCTTGTGTGGAGACGGTCTTGTGTATTTTGTCAATGGCTCTGTATACGTGGCTTACTTAGCTCCGTGTTTGTTGTGGCTTAAGGTTTGTGCCCCTGCATGTGTGCACTCTCAGAAAAAAAAGGTGCTATCTCGAACCTTAAAGGATTTCCCACGGCTGTGCCCATATGAGAACCCTTTCAAGAACCCTTTTCGGTTCAAGGTAGAACCCTTTTGCTTGCAGATAGAACCCTTTTGGCTTCCATGTCGGACCCTTTCCACAGAGGGTTTTTACATGGAACCGAAAAGGGTTCTCCCTGGAATCAAAAAAGTATCTCCTATGAGGACAGCCGAAGAACCCTTTTGGGACCCTTTTTTCCCTAAGAGTGTGTGTTTACCATTGAGGGCCATGGACAAGACTGTACTGTTGTAAGATGCCTGGTTGTTGTGTAGCCTCCTGAGCTGTCTGGAGCTCCCCTCCTTCCTTCCTTCAGTCAACACCTTGACATTGGCACTGGGCCCCAATAGAGATCTGCAGCCTCAGCTGGGGAGCTCCTTCCCTTCTCTCTCTTCCCTCACTCCTCCCTCCATCCGTGTCCATCCCTCCATACTCTATCAGAAAAGGGGAAAAGGGGCGGGTGAAAGACGACTGGTTCTTTTGAGTGTCATGCTATACTGTTTAAATGTCAGCCACCAGTGCTCCATCTAACCCTGTATAAGCCACCAAAGCACTGCCTCACTTTCTTTCCAGATTTCTCTGAACTATTGTCTATTTTCCTTGAGAACTATGATAAAATCATTGCGTTGTAACATTTTAATATTCACGTTGACATAGAACATGACTCCAAGGCCATTGAATTTATGAATCTTTTGAGCTCTATAGACTGTACTGGGACCACCCATAACCACGGCCATGCTCTGGACCTGGTTATTACCAAAGGGAATTCTATTGTCATATCCTCTATTGGTGATGTTGCTTTATCTGGTCACCACTGTGTATATTTTATTACCTTGTTGCCCATAGCGCAGGGTAATACTGAAGGCATTATTAAGAAACGTTATCTTACCTCTGACGTTGCTACAGATTTCATTGAGCGTATGAACAATACTCCATCACCTATTCTGTGTTCCTGCTGTGATTATTTAATTGATAGCTTTAACAGCAAATGAAGGGCAACCATTGATGCCATAGTTACAGCATGGTTGAAAAAGGCCACATTCAAACGTAAGAGCCCCTTGGATGAATGAGGAAACTAACCAATTAAAGAGAAATTGCAAAATGACAGAGAAAGTAAAAGTTGCAAGTCCTTTTATTTTTCCTACTTGGTCACTAAGAATCAGAATAATTAGAGAGTGCTCTTCTCGACCATTGATGGCCTGACAAATCCTAACCCCGCAGACCTATGTGAACTTTCCTCCCCATATAAATGTCATGAGTTTGCGGCATATCTCAGAGATAAGATAACAAAGATGAGGCTGGGGCTCAGTCAAGCAATACCCGAGGATCATTCAAGCAATACCCGATGAGAAGTATGTGCCCTAGCCTACCGTGTAAAAGCACTATGGATTTCATTTCCATGGTTGACACAGCCATGCTCAGGAAAGTGTTATCACAACCTCCCTTCTCGATCCTTTCCCCACCACCTTCTACAAAACAGTTCATTGCATATCTGAAGAAGTGCAAGCTATTGTTAATCACTCCCGGGTTCACAGCCACTTTCCCCACTGCAATAAAGAGTCATCTAGATTCTTCAGCTCTTAGCATTTTTCGGCCAATCTCCAACCTTCCATTCTTAATCAAAATCGTGGAGAAATTGGTTTTCAAAGAACTAAATGATTTTTTTAAGTGCTAACTGTATTTTTCCAATAAATTCCAATCTGGTTTTCATGCCACAGCACAGAGACCGCCTTAGTTAAACTGGTAAATGATCTTAGAGCCAACACAGATGCCAAACCGCTCTCTGTCTTTGTACTCTTGGATTTTTGTGCTGCATTCGACACTGTTGAGCATGATGTCCGTCTGGACAGATTGGAGAGGTGGGTTGGCCTCTCCGGGTCCAGTTCTAAATTGGGTTAGGACCTATTCAACCAGTCAATAGTTTTTTGACACCCTTGATGAGCAGCGTAGCCTAGTGGTTAGAGCTTTGGACTAGTAATCGGAAGGTTGCAAGTTCAAAAGCCGAGCTGACAAGGTACAAATCTGTCGTTTCTGCCCCAACAGGCAGTTAACCCACTGTTCCCAGGCCTGTCATTGAAAATAAGAATGTGTTCTTAACTGACTTGCCTGGTTAAATAAACAAGGTTCTTAAAAAACCTCAAGAGAAAATAGATATCACATGTTAATTCACAAGGTTTGATTGTTAAAAGTCCAGGTAAAAAACTGATCAGTTTATATATGTTTCCCTTTGGCAGAGTTATCAGAAAGCACAGCATTGATTTTCACTGCTACGCAGACGATACACAACTTTACATTTCTGTGTCACCAAAGGATTGTAGCTCCACGGATAAATTATTGGACTGTATTAGTGATTTAAACACTTGGATGGCTAACAACTTCCTCCATCTAAATCAAGACAAGACTGAGGTTCTTATTTTTGGAGCCAAAGCACTGAGAGAGAATCTGGCCGCACATTTTAATTCACGGGCAATAAAGTTAAAACACCAGGTAAAAAACCTTGATGTCATTTTAGATTCTCAATTTCGAAACACACATTAGGAATGTGACCAAATAACTTTTTACCACATGAAGAACATTGCCAAAGTGCGTCCGTTTCTCTCTCAGGCTGATACAGACAGACTCATCCATGCTTTTATTACCAGCAGGCTTGACTGCTGTAATGCTCTCCTGCCTGGTCTACCCACGAAAGCAATTGGTCTGCAATACATACAGAATGCTACAGCATGGATACTGACCAAGACCAGACAGAGAGCACACATTACACCGGTTTTAAGGTCTCTGCATTACATTACACCGGTTTTAAGGTCTCTGCATTACATTACACCGGTTTTAAGGTCTCTGCATTATGTTATTACACCGGTTTTAAGGATCACGCATTTCATTACACCGGGAGGAGGTCTCTGCATTTCATTACACCGGTTTTAAGGTCTCTGCATTACATTACACCGGTTTTAAGGTCTCTGCATTACATTACACTGGTTTTAAGGTCTCTGCATTTCATTACACCGGTTTTAAGGTCTCTGCATTTCATTACACCGGTTTTAAGGTCTCTGCATTTCATTACACCGGTTTTAAGGTCTCTGCATTACATTACACCGGTTTTAAGGTCTCTGCATTACATTACACTGGTTTTAAGGTCTCTGCATTTCATTACACCGGTTTTAAGGTCTCTGCATTACATTACACCGGTTTTAAGGTCTCTGCATTTCATTACACCGGTTTTAAGGTCTCTGCATTTCATTACACCGGTTTTAAGGTCTCTGCATTACATTACACCGGTTTTAAGGTCTCTGCATTACATTACACCGGTTTTAAGGTCTCTGCATTTCATTACACCGGTTTTAAGGTCTCTGCATTACATTACACCGGTTTTAAGGTCTCTGCACTCGCTGCCTGTGAGTTTTAAAATTAATTTAAAGATTCTTCTATTGATTTTTAAATTAATCCACGATTGTACATCCACTACATGTCAGACATACCTTTTAGTTATGTATCCAGTAGGTCCCTCAGGTCCTCTGGCACTGACCTTTTAACTATCCCAAAGCCTAGGACCAAGAGGCATGGAGAAGTAGCCTTTAGTTACTATGCCCCTAGCAAAATAACTAAACTGTGGACATATTTAAAGGAGATCTTAACACACATTTTTTATCCTCGATTTTCCTTTGGGGAAAATGATCCTCTTATGTTTGTTGTGTAGTTAATATTGATGTGTTTATTTTAATTGTTTTTTATTCGTTTTATTCCTGTGATGCACATTGCGTTGATTTCCATGTCTGAAATGTGCTGTATAAATAAAGCTTGATTTGATTTGATCAGTCATTCACTCCCCCCATCCCCACCCCCACCCCCACTACTACCGCCGCCCTTCCTCCCACCTCCACCCCACGGCCAGTCAGCTGCCCTCACCCAATAGTGAAGACCTTAAATCAATCCTCTTTCCCCTCGGGGGCTCCCTCCCTCCTTTTCCCCTCCCTGACAAGGGTGTGGGAGTTGGAGGTTGGAGAGCACTGCCTATGGGGGCTGGGCTGTCTCTCACACAAACCTCTTTGAGAGTGCAGGTGGCATGTGTTTGTGTGTTATCTTAGTAGCAGATCTCATGCAAGACCTTTTGATCGTTGTCATGGAGATAAAGGGACAGTAGTTCAAGAAGAATATACTTTATTGATACTTAACAGGAAATACATCATTTGAGAGGAAGGAGAAGTTGTGTGATCTTGAGATATTTTACAAGGGATCCATCTTTGTTGGATGATGGTGATGATGATTTTAATATTCTTCAGTTCACCCTCATTTGCATATCTAAGCAATATTTCTTAGTCAACGAAGCGGTATGTTTGCCAGGATGATATGAAACCAAGGAAGCATTCAGTAATCATAGTGCCCAGCTTCATGTTGACAGAATCCTTCTGCTTATATGCACTACCATCCAATGAGAGATGTGAGGTGTGAGATCATGTGACAACCATACATACACATGTAACATTCCTTCAATGCTGTTAAAACAAACTCAGGCAAGGCTTGATCAGAGAGGAGTAGCAATATTTTGTACAGAACTCTCCTCTCCCCTCCACTCCACACCCCTCCCTCCCCTACCCCTTCCCCATCTTTCCACTCGCCCTCCTTCTCTCTTCTCCCAGACTACAGAGGTTAATCACCACTTGTATTACAATACATTACATCTCATCAACAATGTGCCGGGCAGAAAGAAAAATAGCCCTGCTTTTTGTTTGGTCTTCTCCTCTCTTTTATGCAAGATTGCCAAACAAAAAAGAGAATTGCCTGGAAACCCAATATGGACTCCACCCTGGAGATTACACACTCCACAAGCCAGACTCCACTGGAATAACAGCCTGGGCTCTTTCACTGTGTGTGTGTGTGTGTGTGTGTGTGTGTGTGTGTGTGTGTGTGTGTGTGTGTGTGTGTGTGTGTGTGTGTGTGTGTGTGTGTGTGTGTGTGTGTGTGTGTGTGTGTGTGTGTGTGTGTGTGTGTGTGTGTGTGTGTGTGTGTGTGTGTGTGTGTGTGTGTGTGTGTGTGTGCGTGTGCGCGTGTGCGTGCGCGTGCGAGTCCAGTCATTTCATACAGTATGAAAGTAGTAAGATGTTCTGTTCACTTCCTGAACCAGTCTATCATGTCCTACAGAATGTGTGCAGTATGTGTGGGTGTGTATTAGGTGTGTCTCATCACATGACCCAGTTGTTTACCGTGGTTGATCATCACACATTGTTTAGTCACTTCTCATCACTGCTGACATTGGTGTGTGCGTGAGTGCTTGCGTGTGTGTTATGGAATAAGTGAGTGCTTGCGTGTGTGTTATGGAATAACATATTGTCTCTGGCGTGAGTGGCATTCACTGTCACATCCTCCCTCCCTTTCACAGTGGTGGAGACATTCCTGTATGTGATTGCATTCGCTTGGTTATGCTTTCATCAGCCACAGACTGGTTTTGGTGACTAGGGCACCTAATGGTAGGCCTCCCTGGTTGGGCTTGATCTGGGCCTGAGGGGAGTCGGCAGGGACATGACACACACACACACACACACACACACACACACACACACACACACACACACACACACACACCAGACAAGACAAGACTGAATGTCTGGTGACCGGCTGCAGCCACAGACCATTGACCCTCCACACACCACAGTGTCACTCTGCTCTTATTAGTGGTTGACTGACTTCACTGGATAAGGACAGGGTAGACACACACACACACACACACACACACAGACATGCATGTACACATACACCTAACACTAATATAAATTCAGTTACCACTTCATCCATTTCTCCTCATGCTATGCATTCATTCGGAAGAAGTGAAAATATATGGAGTCACATTAGATGTTCTCTAAACCTCAACAGGTCTGACATCTAACATGGGTCTGCGTCCTCAGTGTGACACTCCTTATGAGGAAGAACTGAAGGCACACTCTGTCAGACACAGGTTCCAGTGACAACAGGGCCCTCTCAGAGAGGTGTTAGGGGAAGTGAGCGTGTCAGAGTGGTAACTGTGTCACGCAACACACTTAGAGACGTCTGCCTCGTAGGCTCATAGGAGCCTATTTCCTGTTTCTGTAGCGTGAGGCAGCTTGATGTACAAGTACACCCCGGGGACAGGACGCTAGTCTATCTCATTCTCAGGGCCTCACCCTCAATCTATCTCCTTAATGCAGAGTGCCAAGTAGAGATGCATCATGTCCAATTTTTTACTCAAGCGGCATCAATTCCAATTCAATTCCAGTCCAAACAGCTAATTCAATTCCAATTCTATAACTTGAAGATTGATTAAATTAGAATTGAATCCAGACACCCAAGTCTAAGACTGATCTCACTGCTACCGCACGGCAAGCAGTACCAGAGCGCCAAGTCTGTGGCTACCAAATGGCTACCCAGACTATCCGCGGCTGCTACTCTGTTTATTATCTATCCTGATTGCTACGTCACTTTTACCCCTACCTACATGTACATATTAAATTACTTCAACTATCTCGTACCCATGCACATTGACTCGGTGCCGGTACTCCTTGTACAGTTGAAGTTGGAAGTTTACATATACCTTAGCCATAAACATACACCTTAGCCAAATCTTCCAGAGCAGTATTCCTGAGCTGTCATACCGCTCAGGAAGAAGACGCGTTCTGTCTCCTAGAGATAGACGTATTTTGGTGAGAAAAGTGCAAATCAATCCCAGAACAGCAAAGGACCTTGTGAAGATGCTTGAGGAAACAGGTACAAGAGTATCTATATTCACAGTAAAACAAGTCCTATATCGACATAACCTGAAACACCACTCAGCAAGGAAGAAGCTACTGATTCCAAACTGCCATAAAAAGCCAGACTATGGTTTTCAGCTGCACATGGGGACAAAGATCGTACTTTTTGGAAAAATGTCCTCTGGTCTGATTAAACAAAAATATAACTGTTTGGCCATAATGACCATCGTTATGTTTGGAGGAAAAAGGGGGAGGCTTGCAAGCCGAAGAACATCATCCCAACCGTGAAGCACGTGGGTGGCAGCATCATATTGTGGGGGTGTTTTGCTGCAGGAGGGACTGGTGCACTTCACAAAGTAGATGGCACCATGAGGAAGGTAAATGATGTGGATATATTGAAGCAACATCTTAAACAATTTAAAGGCAATGCTACCAAATACTAATTGAGTGTATTAATTGAGTAAACTTCTGACCCACTAGGAATGTGAAGAAATAAATAAAAACTGAAATAGATATTTTCTCTCTACTATTATTCTGACATTTCACATTCTTAAAATAAAGTGGTGGTCCGAACTGACCTAAGACAGGGAATTGTTACTAGCATTACATATCAGTAATTGTGAAAAACTGAGTTTAAATGCATTTCGCTATGGAGTATGTAAACTTCAACTGTATATAGTCTCGTTATTGTTAATTGTTTGTGTTACTATGGTCTTACTTTAATTTCAAATTAAATTGGAATTGACCCCAGCCCTGATGTCCTATATCCTTGCTGATATTGTGTATACAAGTAATTAAGGATAGTTGAGAATAGTTCTGAGTAATATACTGCGCAAAAGGCAATAAGCCAATCAGAACAGAATTGCCCTACTCCTACCGCTGGTAGGCAATCAGCATTATCACATTGAAACACAACTTAAGCCTGATGTATCCTAGGAACATTTTCCCTGCCCAGCCCTAGACCTAGCCTTGCGTGACTGGAAAAGCAGGCAACGCCAGACATTCAATTAGTGAAACCCCAAATCAAATGTCATTTAATTTGTCACATGCGCCGAATACAACTAGGTGTAGACTAACGTGAAACGCTTGCTTACGAGCCCTTAACCAACAATTCAGAGGAAAAACAGGAATAAAATGAAATAGACAGGAATGGAGCTATATACAGGAAGTACCCAAGTAGGGCATCAGGCAGGCAGCAACAGTTGGTCAGAGGCTAACCGCTAACACAACAACCAACATAGCAGGTTATCTCCTCTCCTAACTACCTAGCTACCTACAGAACAGGACACTTACACACTCAACCAGGTTACACATTGACTATCCACGCGTACAGGAGTCTCTTTGTTATGGTGCTTTTCTGCTGGCTTGCTATGTGGCTGCCCTGTCAGTGTGCCAGCGAAACAGGCCGGCATTCAATACCTATTATTTACACTCACAATACGTCCCCAGGACAGAAATAGCCCCCGTAATCTGTGGACATTATCCATTGTCCTTGCTCACTACCCCTTCCCCTCTAACTGTATCAGATGTGGCGGGGAAGGGAGACCGAATCGTTGTGCTAGAGTTTATGTATACTTTTTATGAATTCACTACAGTTAGAGTTTCGTACAAGGACTTTTTCAGTTCATAAAGCATGTAACTGCATGGTGGGGGCAGACCCATAGAAAGCAAGACATGGGGTAATTATTTCTAGGCATTTACAGAACAGAAAGGGATATTGCCCTCTCTCTCACTTTCTCTGGCAACAGATGTATGATCTTAACCCTAAAATCGCCAACAGGGTCAAAAAATATATAATTTCGAAACCCTTTTTTTGATCCTTCTGAAATTTATGGACTAAATTATTTACCATGATTTCTGTGTTAATATGGAGGAAATCAAAATAATCTATCTTTTGAATACTAGTGGTGTGCGGCTAAGCTGAAAGTGTAAACTCAATAGTCCATTTTGAGATAAAAGCACCAAATGTGTTTGTACCCTGAAAAGATATAGATATGGAGCCATCCCAGACTTGGCCTCTAGGGGTGTGCTCAGCCTCTGAGTACACAGCAAAAACTGCAAGAGTTAATTAAACTCCTATGGCGTCAAATGTAATACTATTTGAGGTTTATATGGTCCCACACCCATTTAGTGTTAAAACTACTCTGGTTATGGAGTTAAAACAACACTAAGTGGAGAACATATTAAACTCTCAAGAGAGTTGCTTAAATTTAACTCCAATTGCCATTTTACTATTTTCAGTGTCATTTTTAATCAGCTCCCTTGCCATTTTACACTTTTCTGTGTTGTTTTGAATTAACAATCAACTACAGCGGAGTACATTTATATTTCAGTTTACTTCCTTTGAGTAACAAAAGCAAAGTAAAGCCTTTTTTGATTATTTCTTAATGTGTCATATTATGGTCGTTTGTAATGTGATAGAAAATCTTTATTGTAATCCGACTTACAGGAAGATATCCAGCACTTTTACAATAACCACAATTTGCATTTACAATGCCTTTTGTAGTAGGGAAGAAAATACAGTACATGAAGACTACATACACCAGGAGGTCTCCAACCTGTTCTAGCATGGGAGCTACTTTTAAAAAATGAAACATGTCAGGAGCTACTCATTTTTTAATAGCTTTCAAATAGGCGCATTCTTGACTTCTCCTCTACCCTGCAACTCTTTCCCGGATCCTCTGTGCACAAGAGTGTTTTCTGTCAATATACCTGGTAAAATAATGTTTAAAACAACTCTAAGGGTGCCCCATAAAATTATATTTGGTATTTTCCTGAATGATGGTTTCTCAGTAAAAAGATATCCTGGTTTGCGATGGAACACATGCATGTACTTTCAGAATTGATTGGCAAGCTACTCATAGGTGGGCTGCGAGCTACTGGTAGCTCACAATCTACCTGTTGGAGACTCATGCCTGTTGCGGTGACCGTATTACAGCCAGACCGGCTGTCACAAGTCATGAAGGCAGTCATATTCCACATGACCGTTTAGTCACGGCAATTAGGCTTCTCCATGCTCTGATGCTGCTGCTGGTCATTAGAAGCCTACCAAACTTATTGTCCCTCTAATCACTCTGACATCAATGCAAATGTATTCAAAAATTGAATCAAACACTTCATGAGAGGCTATGCAATTGAGTGAGAAAACAGAGTGATGGCCGCTAATAAAAAGAGGAGGATCCCGTCAGGAAATAGGCTTGGCCTACTATATTTATTTCTCAACTTTCCTAATATTAAGCACATGGCTTATATTTACAACAGGAGTACAGCCTACCTGGCTGGCATGAAAATAAACCATGGGAAAAATGTCCTCCATTCGCTATTTAAGTGCATAGATGACATGTATTTTTCCCGCTGCCCATTTCGATACAGGTGCATGATAATGGTCCAATCTAAATCAAAACAAATGTCACACTTATATTATTTAGTTTATGTAAAGACAAGATTAAATCAAGAATAGTCTGATGGGTGACAATATTAGCCTTTCACTTTTGAATTATCACTTGTGAATGAGGACCAGCATATATAACATAATATCATATAATATCATATATAAGCTGTGTGAGTTTCAAGTTTGGGGAAGATAATTTTCACCATAAAAATACATCTTTATAATAGATGCATTACGTGTATAATTGCATTTCACGGTCACTTTTTGTAACGGTGTTTTCCGCTGATGGAACATTTGCGCTTACAGCCTGCTACAATGTTGTGCATTGCTGCACTTATAATGTACAGAAATAGCCTAATAGTTTATCAACATTTTAAGCTTAACGTTCTGATATGTTGCGTCAGCCACATTACATAAAAAGTTTTTTTGATGCTAGTGGTTGTATTAATTTGGGATCTATCTCATCCCACAACTGTCCTAGACTATGTTGGGAATATGTATTTATCGCACAGAATAGATTAGGGCAACCTTTGTAGTATAGTGGATAGTAGATTGACATAGATTAGTGCCTTTGCTGTTCATTAGGCCTACTCATCATGTTGGCTGATGAAAAGTAAATGTGGACAGAGCTCATGCCTTTCAAGCGACTTTATTAGAGTCTCATCATGCAGCCTCATCAGGCAGCCTTACAATGTATTCAAAATGTTTGTAGAACAACTAAAGATACATGAATAACTCTAAATTAAGCATATAGGAGTACCTACTTTTTTTTGCTAAACACAGCAAAATAATCCTGCAGGAACAGAATTTTAATGTTTAGTCCATAATGTTGCTTGATTCATGATCAGGCTATTAGCTGGACAAATGTAGGCTACTTGAAAAGTGCAATACTGTTATATAACCGTGTGAAAGTGCAGGTTTTCAGTGAATTCATGTAAATCACGAAGTGCATCTGTAAGAAATCAAATTAAGATCCCACATCTGTATCTCTCTCTCTCTCTAGAGATCTTTGTTGGAGAGAAGGCCTCGTTTCCTACTTCAAAATTCAGGAAAATGCTCAGAAAACAATATGTCAGGGAGGCCACTTGTCTCAGGGGATGAGCGATGTTTTGGTCTGTCAACTTGGTGAGATATACGTATGGAACGGACACTGAAACAGATGACAGAGTAGAAATGTATAGATTTACAGCCGAGTACTCCAGAATTAGTCAATTCTTAAATCTTTCAGCCTATGTCATTATGTGTGTGTCAGTACTCTCTCTGTTAAAACAGAAGTCAGCCCTTTTCATGGGATGGGAAGCTCATTTGGGCAAAGTGGGAATGACTGAGATTCCTCGTCTCATCAGTAGCTGTGAGGGGAATGGGGAGCTGCTCTGTGGAACATCGGATGCTTTTCCCTGATACAGGCATTACGTAGTGGCATGCTGTGGTTTCAGAAGTCTATAATGGTACAGATTCCCCAAAAGGCATTAATATGTGTGGGGAGATCATGAGCTCTATTTCTTAGGTGCAATCTCTCGTTATTAGTGGTGGTTTATGGAGGAATGATAAGTAAAAGTAGTATGTTATTAGTGTGCATGCTATATAAATTGTCATTCTAAGTGCATCTTGAAATGTATTTTCAGAGATATTTTCCCCAGCTAGCACATTTGGTTCCTTGGAAATTGTGCAAACGCACGTTTTTGGTTGCAGGGAGGTTCTGAGTAAGTTTTACTATGGTTCCCTGAAAGTTTTCCTGGGCGGTTTTATTTACGTTCTAAATACTGTTTTGAGAGCATGTTTCAATAAGAATTTTATGTTAATTAACTGTTTTGAACTTCAAGCACATATAGAAATTAATTTGTTTAGGGATTAATTATTTTTATCTCAGCTTGTCGTGAGTGAGATTTGAACCTATAATCTTATGTTCTCTATCCATGGAATCAGTCAACTGCACCACCAGGAATGAGTTAACATTCCATTTTTTATCATACAAATCTGTTCATTTTAGTCAATTAGTGGGCACAGCCAATGTACCTGAACACAGTTAGCAAGATAGAGGACACAGAGAGTTTTGTTGGCGCTGTGACGGAATGTATATGTTTTTAAATAACATTCTTAGAACGTTCTTTGAATGTTACTAATGTTTTCTTGTGGTTTTTATAGAAAGTTTTCTTAATGTTCTGAGAACATTACTTTAAATAGAACCATGAGAAAATCTGTAGGGAAAGTTATGCTGAAGTACTGAAAGTCCCACCTAAGTGCATCTTGAAATGGATTTTTCAGGGATATTGGTTCCTCTAGCACATTTGGTTCTCAGAGCGTTATGTGCTAGCTAGGTTGTGTCTACGTGTCATATGTTTATTCATGCTATTCATGATATGATTAAAACTTTAAAATCACATTTAAACACAAGAGAAACACCAAAGAAAATAACATAGCCCACATAACATATCACACCTTTACAAAAAAATGTATTTTCATTGTGTATAGGTGTACACTAGTAGCCCTATATATTTTCACATCTACAGCTGAAGTCAGAAGTCTACATATACCTTAGCCAAATACATTTAAACTCAGTTTTTCACAATTCCTGACATTTAATCAGAGTACAGATTCCATGTCTTAGGTCAGTTAGGATCACCACTTTATTTTAAGAATGTGATATGTCAGAATAATAGCAGATACAATTATTTTGTTCATCACATTCCTAGTGGGTCAGAAGTTTACAAAACACTCAATTAGTATTTGGTAGCATTGCTTTTAAATTGTTTAACTTGGGTCAAACATTTCGGGTAGCCCTCCACACGCTTCCCACAATAAGTTGGGTGAATTTTGGCCCATTTCTCCTGACAGAGCTGGTGTAACTGAGTCAGGTTTGTAGGCCTCCTTGCTCGCACATGGTTTTTCAGTTCTGCCCACAAATTGTCTATAGGATTGAGGTCAGGGCTTTGTGATGGCCACTCCAATACCTTGACTTTGTTGTCCTTAAGCCATTTTGCCACAACTTTGGAAGTATGCTTGGGGTCATTGTCCATTTGGAAAACCCATTTGCGACCAAGCTTTAACTTCCTGACTAATGTCTTGAGATGTTGCTTCAATGTATCTGCATCATTTTCCATCCTCATGATGCCATCTATTTTATGAAGTGTACCAGTCCCTCCTGCAGCAAAGCACCCCCACAACATGATGCTGCCACCCCCATGCTTCACTGTTGGGATGGTGATCTTCGGCTTGCAAGCCTCCCCCTTTTTCCTCCAAACATAGCAATGGTTATTATGGCCAAGCAATTATATTTTTGTTTCGTCAGACCAGAGGACATTTCTCTAAAAAGTACGATCTTTGTCCCCATGTGTAGTTGCAAACTGTAGTTTGGCTTTTTTATGATGGGTTTGGAGCTGCTGGCTTCTTCCTTGCTGAGCGGTCTTTCAGGTTATGTCGATATAGGACTCGTTTTACTGTGGATATAGATACTTTTGTACCTGTTTCCTCCAGCAACTTCACAAGGTCCTTTGCTGTTGTTCTGGGATTGATTTGCACTTTTCACACCAAAGTACGTTCATCTCTAGGAGACAGAACGCATCTCCTTCCTGAGCGGTATGACAGCTGCGTGGTCTCATGGTTTTTATACTTGCATACTATTGTTTGTACAGATGAACGTGGTACCTTCAGGCGTTTGGAATTTGCTCCCAATTGATGAACCAGACTTGTGGAGGTCTACAATTTTCTTTCTGAGGTCTTGGCTGATTTCTTTTGATTTTCCCCATGATGTCAAGCAAATAAGCACTGACTGAGTTTGAAGGTAGGCCTTGAAATAGGCATCCACAGGTACAACTCCAATTGACTCAAATGATGTCAATTAGCCTATCAGAAGCTTCTAAAGCCATGACATCATTTTCTGGAATTTTCCAAGCTGTTTGAAGGCACAGTCAACTTAGTGTATGTACATTTCTGACCCACTGGAATTGTGATACAGTGAATTGTAAGTGAAATAATCTGTCTGTAAACAATAGTTGGACAAATTACTTGTGTCATGCACAAAGTAGATGTCCTAACCAACTTTCCAAAACTCTAGTTTGTTAACAAGATATTTGTGGAGTGGTTGAAAAACAAGTTTTAATGACTTCAACCTAAGTGTATGTAAACTTCCGACTTCAACTGTACAAATGTTTGTGTGCAGCTTATGCCTATAGATGAAGACCTGGGCCTGTATGCTTGCATACCAAGGCTTAAATGTTTTGCATAATGATAGGTAGCCTGTACTGAGTAGACCTTCCCAGCAACGGCCAGTGTCTTTTCTTTTCACTTTCCTCAGTTGAAGAGAGCTGCTGCGTTTATGAATAGACAATAATTGCACAGTGACGGAAAACACTAATGTTGCTCGTAAAGGGGACACTTAGACTGGTACAATTACCATGGCAGTTTCCAAGACACAATGCCAGGAAAACACATCATGCACCCACCTCAAGTCATCAGGCTGCTAACCAACAAACACCCAACATACTACTGTTTGTATTTTTTACCTCATAAAACCACTCTAACCACTATCGTTTGGTCGACTCTATCTAAGAGGCCTAGGATTTTCTAACGCATTCTGACTTTAAATAGACACTCACTAAGGAATCATTTTTCAATGTAGGGACGTTCGAAAGAGGAATCACAATGGCAGTTAATGAGTCTTTACTGATCAGAGAGTCTGACTTGACTGTACAGTTCTCTCAAAGAGTGGTGTCCTAAAGCCTGGTCAATAAATCAACAGGCTATGTTGTTCGAGCTCTGGTTCTTTCATCATAAAGATATAAACACCATGATCCTCACTCCAGAAACCTCAGGGTTCCAGTACTACTGGGATTGGGTCAGAAAGGGCATGGCTGGGGTGCAACAGGCACTGAAGCATAGCCTACAGTCCACACACACACACACACACACACACACACACACACACACACACACACACACACACACACACACACACACACACACACACACACACACACACACACACACACACACACACACACACACACACACACACATACACACACACACACACACACACACACACACACACACACACACACATACACTCACACACACACACACACACACACACACACACACACACACACACACACACACACACACACACACACACACACACACACACACACACACACACACACACACACACACACACACACACACACACACACACACACACACACACACACACACACACACACACACACACACACACACACACACACACACACACACACACACACATACTGTACATACAAACATACCACTGATAAGCTTTGCTTTCATTAACATCGAGAGCCATTAACCATCCAACCTCTAATGAATCATTTCAACACAATAAGGGATTGTTGTTGGAATGGCTCTAGGGTCCTATGTGGAGGGATTTCAGATTGAAAGTGTGGATTTGTATCAGGCAAATTTGTAGCCCCCTCGGGACTTTTAAAAGAACGATAGGCAAACCCCTGTTTTATTAACTACTTGTGTAAATAAAGTTGGTGGTGAAGTTCCTGGATGAATTTAGGATGAAATTACAGTACATCAAGCTCCATGTAAATAAAAGATCATTGGAAATAGTATAGTAACAAAAGTAATGTTTCTATATTGAGAGAATTTTTATTCTAATGTCTATGTGCCAGGTTGTTGATGATTTGGAGTCTCATGTTAGTAGATGTTGGTTTGTGCGGATGTTTACTGCTTATTTGGGGAGTCATCATGTGTACAGCAGTCAGGTCAAATAACACTGCTTTTCTCTCTCTTGCTCGCTCTCGCTCTCTCTCTCTCTTGCTCGCTCTCTCTCTCTCTCTCTCTCTCTCTGACTCATATTTCCCATGGTTCCACATTCTGCTGACTCCTTTCCTTTCTCTTCCCGCCCTACTCCCTCTCTCCATCCCTCTATCACCACCCTTGTCTTCTCCCATAGTTTTGATTTATGCTTAGATTATTTCCACTCGTCCTTTTCATCCTCCTCTCTCCCTAATTATCTTAATGAATAGGCATCCCATTCTGACAGGCTTTGTTGGGTTCCCCTTTCTCTTTCTCTCTCTGTTGTGTTGCGTGTTGTTTTTGCTGTGGCCATCCCCAAGCAATTTGTGGGAGAAAAACAAAGAGAAGTTTGTTAGGGCCTCTCCATCAATGGATTATGGTTCTGAGTTTGTGTGTGCGTGTGCGTGTGTGTGTGTGCGTGCGTCCGTGTGTGTGTATGACTATGGACCTGTGCGTGCAATCTTTGACTGTATGTTTGTTTGTGCACTCTTATGCTCGAGTGTGTGTTCGAAAAACTGGATCCCGGCCACACGGCCTTATGTGAGTGATGAGCGGAGCAGGGATCGGGGTAGACAACACTGCACTACATCACTGGGCTCCCCTCCAGAGCACTGAGGCGTATTGTGTTCCCACCCTCCTGTCCGTCACTGACACAGAGGCCTTGTTTAACTGGGGAGAAAGTCCAGTGGCTGGGTCAGGTAATAGTTGCCCTAAATGCAGGTCACTAGCCTGATAACCAGGGGCGGCTGGCAGCTAGCTGGGTCTGGTTCTGTCCTGTCTGGGATGATGCATGTGTTAATGGCTGATGGACTGGCTCCATGACAGGGCAGAGGTTGAGATGTAGAGAGGTAGAGGTAGACACAGTCAGACAAGACAAGGGCAGGCAGATATCAGATAAAACCACTGACAGATCCTGGATCAGGACTCTCACTGCTAAGGCATGGGCTGGAATGGAAACCGGATGCCGTAAGGCAACAATGATATATCTATCTGTGTGTGGTGGAGGGAGGGAGCCCCTGAAAGCCAAGGACCTGGTGCTCTGGGCTGGTTTTCTCTACCTCTTCACCCCCCCCAGTTGTGTTTTTCTGTTAATCTCTCTGCCTCTTTGTGGTTTTGTTTTCATGGCAAGCTATCTGTCTCTCTCATCAGCGACGAGAGCTGGGGAACTGTCAACAGCCCCAAGGCCCATGTTTCCAAGTAGCCACAGATTCTATTACAACAGAGATATGTCAGTGATACAGGCTCGCTCGCTCCTGTGTGCCCTGAGGTGTGTGTGTGTGTGTGTGTGTGTGTGTGTGTGTGTGTGTGTGTGTGTGTGTGTGTGTGTGTGTGTGTGTGTGTGTGTGTGTGTGTGTGTGTGTGTCGCTTTTTTGTGTTTTGTCCATTTCGAAGCACCCTATGGAGGCATTTTGGGCTTTGCCCATTTTCCGTCAGTGTGAGTTTGGCAAAGTTGCTGTCGGTGATATGGGGGCATGTGTCATACAATGTAAAAGTTTGACTCCCTCTGGCACTGGCTGCTACTGTATAGGAGGACAAGGTAAGAGATAGCCCTGCCTGACAAGGGCACTGTTGCCAACAACACATGGCACTGTGGCAAATTTGTATGGTTTTATACCTACTTCATATGCAGTTCTGATTTTCGAAGGGGATTTTTTGTTGTTGCAAAGAAATGTGTCTTGATAAATGACTGTGTAATTGAATATGTCGAGTCCAACTCAGCAAGTTATGTAAGGAAATGCCCTAATGATTATGTTAGCGATACAATATTTGTCTCGTTCCTGGACTTGTCTTGATGGTTATAAGTACTGCCTGAACCCTGGCACGGGGGGCTAGTGATATGTAAACACTGAATGACAACTACTAGTACATACACTATAAAGGGGTTACTGGGAATTTGATAGTAGCTTACAGGCAACCATTTAAGGTTTAAGACTTGCTGCCACATCTTTCCCCTATACAAAGTGATGGGCCACTGTAACCACATTGGTACAGCATTGTCACTCACAGGTGCAACAAAAATATGTTTATGAACCAGAGACAACAATACCATGCACCCACTAGTGGTCAAAATGTTTTTGGCCTCCAAAGATACGGCACTGTATTAGGTGGGGTGGAATTACAGTACCGTTTGAAATTCAGCAATTATTTGCCCCGCCCACAACATTTTCCCACAATGCACCATCATCTACAGTATGCTGCAGTAAAACGTTTCAGAGTAATAATACCCCAAATTACTGTATAATTTACAGTTTTCCGTTACAGTGGAGATTTAGTGGATGCCAGTAGTACAATGTCTAAGCAGATTCTGAAATGCTTATTCCTTATTTGTCATGATCTTTATAAAGACTTTGATTGTCTTCCAGTGTGGTTTTTGATGGTCAATTATTGATGTGCACCTTTCTTTCAGACATACAATTACACTATTACTAAATCCTGTCTCTGCTTCTTTATCCAGAGCACAATGCATTTGATCTTGTTAAAGCTTATAATTTACAGATTAACAAAAACACAGAACATTTCACTGTTATGTCAACTTGAATATGGGCCCAAGTGCTTAAAAGTGATCAACCCTGGAATTTAACATACCGTTGTTTTCAAAACCATATCCGTACGACAGCTCCACCCAAACCCACTATTTGTCGTAGAGACAGATGTAGGGGGGTGAATCAGTATATCTGTGAAATATACTATAGGCCTGCGATATGAGCCATAATGCAACAGCAGCTATTTTTTGTGGTTTCTCACATAGCAATGAAATAGCTCCTTGTTCACCTTCAACAGAGCTGTGTGTGTGTGTGTGTGTGTGTGTGTGTGTGTGTGTGTGTGTGTGTGTGTGTGTGTGTGTGTGTGTGTGTGTGTGTGTGTGTGTGTGTGTGTGTGTGTGTGTGTGTGTGAGGGGGAGAGGGGGAGAGGGGGAGAGAGAGAGAGAGAGAGAGAGAGAGAGAGAGAGAGAGAAGCTGTGTAGTTGACCTCTTGTTCCAGCTGAAGCAAGGGCTATAGGCTGTAAGTGAATGGGCGGGGTAGTGAGTGAACTAAGTGGCTGATTGATTTCTCCAGCTCTCACTCCTTCAGACCCCGACCCCCCCCCTCCCCTCCCCTCTGCCCCCCCTAAGTACAATGATCCAGGTGCTGACCCCCCCAGAGACAGACTCCCCCCGTTGACCCCTCTGAGCGGAGCCAAAGGTCAGAGGTCAGGGGTCAAGGCAGAATCCTCCCCCTGTCTGTCTGTGTGTTTTTATCCAGGCTAGGAAGGAGGGATGGAGCGAGCTCTAGGATAATATTGGCCGCTGCCTGACTGTCCCATATGTAACTGTTTTTCTAATGGCAAGAACAGGATAGAACTCAAATGGATGATGTGGATTTGTGAGAAACAGGACTTTTGGCTGCACTTTAATACCTGGAGGGGCAAAAAAAACATAAAAACTTTCACATAAGGCTGTAATAATGAATTGTCTGTGTGTGGGAGAAAATTACAGCTTGTCCTTGTATTTCTATTTATACCCATCCTTGTTGGTAATGATATTTGCAGTTATTTGATCCCAGGCATCCATGGTGGATTTAATCCAAAACAAGACAGACTCAGAGCAGTTAGCATAACATAGTATTTGTTTTATTCATGACTTTTGACTGGAGTAAATACTCATCAGTCATGTCCTGAATGAAAACTCAGTTTTAGTCTAGGGAACAGAGGGAGACATTGCTCCGTTGCCTTTTCTCCTCTTGCCTCAGTTCGCTGTTCCACCTTACATTAAGTTGCACAAATATCATGTACTTTCACATGGAAATTAACGTTTGTCTTGGGGTGATTAGTAAATACAATAACTAACTTGGAATATAATTTTGGCCTCTTCTTTTCAGTTCAATTCAAGTTCAATTCAATCTTTCTTTTATGTACCTCACGTATCTACAGTGGGTAATCTCATTCTTGTTACCAAAGTATCCAAAAAAATCACATCTTGAATGCCTTGTATTTCATCATGTTATAGGAGTAACTTATTTTTATGTGTGCAAATGACAGATGCTTTTCTCTCCTTGTATATGAACTTGGGCTGGGCTGGGCTGGGCTGGGCTGGGCTGGGCTGGGCTGGGCTGGGCTGGGCTCCCCCACCCAGCCTGTAGCTAGCTCTAGTCGTTCAGCCTGTACTCAGTAAAGCAGCTGTTTTGTTTCAGGTTACTCTCTGACGCTCAGGTATCAATAGCCCTGGCAGCGTTCAGTCAGCCCAGTGTTCAGCGCGCGGTGTTCAGTCAGTGCATGGCAGTCTTGCATGCTCACTACAGGAGATCGCTATCATGAATTAAAAATGAGTGAATGCCTCGTAAAGAACAAGTGATATCTACAGTGAAGTGAGGTCTCAAAGGGGGTCTAGAATCCAGACAGACAAGGGTTGCGTGCACATTTTTTTATTTCTGTATGAAGTGTAATGACAGGAGCTTAGTGAATAACAGTAGTATGGGAGGAAGTAGAAGAGCGTTCTTAAGGCAGGGGATGCAGCCAATGTTGATGAGGACTAGAGGAAACAGACAACAACCTGAAAGCACTAACCGGCATCTGTAGAAGAGCGTTCTTAAGGCAGGGGATGCAGCCAGTGTTGATGAGGACTAGAGGAAACAGACAACAACCTGAAAGCACTAACCTGCATCTGTAGACGGGCAGCAGACGGACTGATTACAGGCTACACAGGAAAGAGAGAGAGAAAGACGGACAGAGAGAGAGAAAGGGGGTAAAGAGAGAAATGGAAGAGGGAGAGAGAACGAAAGAGGCTACTTTACTACTTCCTGCAGGCAGGCAGCTGAAGCTGAGAAGATGCTCCTCTATCCTTTTAATTAGGCCCAATTACAAGGCTGGCCCGCCAGGCCTCATAACACGCTAAGCACCAGCCCCCTTGTGTATGTTTGTGGCTCTGAACCAACTGCTTATTATGGTGCTGAAGTGTTGAGCAACCCCAGGGCCTAGGCTCCAAGAGGGCTTCATGGTTGTCTTTGTGGCTTTCATGAGAACTAAAAGCATGAAAACGGCAAAGAAAAGAACCCTGTTCTCAGCAGTAACCCTCACTGGTTCTCACAGTCAGTTAGCTAGCAAGGGACAACCTCTATTTTTATTTTTATTTATTATGGATCCCAATTAGCTGCTGCCAACGCTACTCTTCCTGAGGTCCAGCAAAATGAAGGCAGTTATACAATTTTAAAAACATTACAATACATTCATAACAGATTTCACAATGTGCCCCTACTCCACCACCACATATCTACAACACAAAATCCATGTTTATGTGTGTGTATGTTATCATGTGTCTGTGTCTATGTTGCTTCACAGGCCCTGCTGATTCATAAGGTGTATTGCTTTTTATTTATTTATTTTACCAGGCAAGTCAGTTAAGAACAAATTCTTATTTTCAATGACTGCCTAGGAACAGTGGGTTAACTGCCTGTTCAGGGGCAGAACGATAGATTTGTACCTTGTCGGCTCAGGGGTTTGAACTTGCAACCTTCTGGTTACTAGACCAACACTCTAACCATTAGTCTACCCTGCCACCCCTTATCTGTTTTTTAAATCTAATTTTACTGCTTGCATCAGTTACTTGATGTGTAATAGAGTTCCATCTAGTCATGGCTCTATTTAATACTGTGCACCTCCCATAGTCTGTTCTGGACTTGGGGATTGAGAAGAGACCTCTGGTGGCATGTCTTGTGGGGTATGCATGGGTGTCTGAGCTGTGTGCCAGTTGTTCAAACATACAGCTTGGTGGACTCAACATGTCAATACCTCTCACAAATGTGATGAAGTCAATCTCTCCTCCACTTTGAGCCAGGAGAGATTGACATGCATATGATTAATGTTAGCTTTCTGTTTACATCCAAGGGCCAGCTGTGCTGCCCTGTTCTGAGCCAATTGCAATTTTCCTAAGTCCCTCTTTGTAGCACCTGACCACTTGACTGAACAGTAATCCAGGTGCGACACAACTAGGGCCTTTAGGACCTGTGCTTTTAAAAGGGCAGAGCAGCTCTTTATTATGGACAGACTTCTCCCCATCTTAGCTACTGTTGTATCAATATGTTTTGACCATGACAGTTTACAATTCAGGGTTACTCCAAGCAGTATTTTGTTGAGTTGTAGGGTTTAGTAAATGATTTGTCCCAAATACAATGCTTTTAGTTTTTGAAATATTTAGGACTAACTTATTCCTTATCACCCATTCTGAAACTAACTGTAGCTCTTTGTTAAGTGTTGCAGTCATTTCAGTCCCTGTAGTAGCTGACGTCTATTGTGTTGAGTCATCCACATACACAGACACATTCGCTTTGATCAAAGCATGTCTCTAGTAAAGATTGAAAAAACTAAGGGGCCTAGACAGCTGCCCTGGGGAATTCCTGATTCTATCTGAATTATGTTGGAGAGGCTTCCATTAAAGAAAACCTTAAGTGTTCTGTTAGACAGGTAACTCTTCAGCCACAATATAGCAGGGGGTGTAAAGCCATAACGCATACGTTTTTTCAGCAGCTGACTGATCGATAATGTCAAAGCCATACTGAAGTCCAACAAAACAACCCCACAATCTTTTCATCATCAATTTCTCTCTGCCAATCATCAGTCATTTGTGTAAGTGCTGTGCTTGTTGAATGTTCTTCCCTATAAGCGTGTGTAACAGTATAGACTTTACGTCCATCCCCTCGCCCCGACCTGGGCGCGAACCAGGGACGCTCTGCACACGTCAACAGTCACCCTCGAAGCATCGTTATCCATCGCTCCACAAAAGCCGTGGCCCTTGCAGAGCAAGGGGAACCACTACTTCAAGGTCTCAGAGCAAGTGACGTCACCAATTGAGTGTGCACCACTGCTAACTAGCTAGCCATTTCATATTGGTTACACTCACCTCCCTTTTGACCTCCTCCTTTTCCGCAGCAACCAGTGATCCGGGTCAACAGCATCAATTTAACAGTACAGACTTTACGTCCATCCCCTCACCCTGACCTGGGCGCGAACCAGGGACGCTCTGCACACATCAACAGTCACCCTCAAAGCATCATTACCCATCACTCCACAAAAGCCGCGGCCCTTGCAGAGCAAGGGGAACCACTACTTTAAGGTCTCAGAGCAAGTGACGTCACCGATTGAAACGCCACTAGCGCGCACCACCGCTAACTAGCTAGCGATTTCACATCGGTTACACGTGCTGAAAGTATGTTGTCAATGTGTTTACAGTAAAATAGTATTGTTTCTAGTCAAACACCATTTTTTCCAAAACTTTACTAAGGGTTGGTAACAGGCTGATTGGTCGGCTATTTGAGCCAGTATTTTTAAGTAGCAGAATGACTTTTGCTTCCCTCTAGGCCTGAGGGCACACACTTTCTAGAAGGCTTAAATTTAAGATGTGGAAATATCATCCGCTATAATCCTCAGTACTTTTCAATCCCAGTTGTCAAAACCTGGTGGCTTGTCATTGTCGATAGACAACCATCATTTTTTCATCTCTTCCATCCTCACTTTTGTCATGTATCTTTGTTTCATAGTGTAGTTTCTTTGTCTTTTCCTTCAGTTTAGTCACATGATTTCTCAATTTGCAATACGTTGGCCAATCGGTTGTGCAGACAGACTATTTTCCATTCCCAAACCATACAATTTTTCCATTCTTCATCAATCCACGGGGATGTAATATTTTTTACAGTTATTTTCTTAATGGGTGCATGTGTATTGGTAACTGGGATAACAATTTCAAAAATGTGTCAAGTGCAGCATCGGTTTGCTCCTCATTACACCCCATGGACCAAAAAACATTATTTACATCAACAACATAGAAATCACTACAAAACTTATTGTATGACCCCTTATACACTATATTAGGCCCATCCTTTGGCTTTCTTTGGTTTTCCTAGATATGGCTACTATATTGTGATCACTACATCCAATGGATCTGGATACTGCTTTCAAGCTCATTTCTACAGCAATAATCAATACATGTTGACCAATAATCAATACATGTTGAAGATTTCATTCCTGTGCTGTTTTTAACTTCACTGGTAGGTTGACTGATAACCTGAACCAGGTTGCAGGCACTGGTTACCGTATAAAGCTTTTTCTTGAGTGGGCAGCTTGATGAAAGCCAGTCAATATTTAAATCACACAGAAAACATACCTCTCTGTTGATATCACATACATTGTCAAGCATTTCACATGTTATCCAGATGCTGACTGTTAGCACTTTGTTGTCTATAGCAGCTTCACGAATGGACTTTAGGTGAGGCAGATGAACTTGTAGCCATATTACTTCAACAGTATTTGACATGAGATTCCCTCTAAGCTTTACAGGAATGTTGTCACGTCTGCTCCCACTATCCCCCCCTCCCGGCGCTTGAGGGCACCAGGCTGCCCTGCATCACACACTCCTGCCATCTATTACGCACACCTGCATTCCCTCGTCACGCGCATCAGCGATATTGGACTCACCTGGACTCAGTCATCACCTGTTTATTTCCTCCCCTATATATGTCAGTTCCTTGGCTCTGTTCTATGCTGCTGCATTAATTGCTTTTTGTTTGTTTTACTCGTTTGCTGATGCTGGTCCTGTCTCGTTCCATGTTCGTTCCTTATTAAGTGTTTGACTCCCCGTACCTGCTTCGTCTCTCCCAGCGGCATTCCATGTGACAAATGTGGTTCTGAATATAAACAACAACACCTCCACCATTGGCATTTCTGTAAATGTTATAACCTTGTATTGCTACCACTGTATCATCAAATGTATTATCTAAGGGAGGTTCAGAGATAGTCAAAATATGAATGTCATCTGTTACTAGCCAATTATTGATTTCATGACCCTTCTTTCATATGTTAATGTGGGCTATTTGAACACGTTTCTACTGAGATGCTTACTTATTTTTATCGCTTTTACTGGGAAGCTTAGCAGAAGTAGACATGCTCATGTTATGTATGTTAGTGCACGGTGAGCTGCACACAGTGGACAGAATGTATACATCTGGTTCAAAGGCACATGATTACTGCATACAATAGTTGTAGGATCAGCAGAGGAATTCAGAAAAGTTAGAGGGACATAAATGAGGTTATATTTACATTGTGTCTATCATCGCCTCAGGTGTAATGTACATTTGCTGAAGCATTATGCTAACTCTGCGTCACAATGGAAGGGATTAGCTGAGCTGGGCCAGTTTCTCAATGCAGCCTTCTAATGCTGTGAAAGGATCCAGGATCATCCACTGTTTCATCTAAGTGTTTCAGAGGTCAGTGAGAATATGGATGCAGTTCTTCTTCTTCCAATTATAACAGGATATGTAGGCATATCACATTACAAATAACCATTCCACAATATTGAAGTGAGAGCTAATGGTTCATGGCTCCCCAAACTACACTCCCTACTTCCTCCAGAACACCCTTCCCTCTCAACCCCACTATCCCAGTGTGGTGGAATGACAAAAGCAAACAAGCAAGGGAAAGAAATCACAAAATGACATTAACATAAATGACATAGAAGAAAAGACAACAACAACAATACATACATTAATGCAACAACAACACAAAAAAACTAGAATTGTCATATGACTGCTAATCAGAGCAAGTTTAACTTCAACCTTTCCTTTGTCTATGTAGTCAGGCCCATCCCTCTTGAGTCTTGATGTATAATTTGGTCTCATTTGTCAGTAAAATCTTTAGACCTCCCATTTTCCTTTGCAATCCACCTTTCTAGTGTATAATAGTGGTTGACAGTTATTTTGAAGGAATTGTAAGAATAAAAACCTTCCCCAGCATAATTAAGACATTGTATATTGTGTTACATCTGTACCTTAAATCACCCATATAACTCTTTGTGGAATTGTGTGAAACAGGGAGTTACTGTACATTTGTCCAAAGGTTAACCACTATGGAGTATTAGAAGCATAAGAGAATGACCAAAATGCCTGATTATGTTATGGCTCTTGATGGGTTAATTTCTCTCACTCCAAACACTCACATGCTGTAAACACTCCCCCCCCCCCCACACACACACACACACACTCTCTGCTGATGTAACAGTAGTATGTGTGACCTGTCATCTGTGATGGATGTGTCCTCCTGCAGCAGGAACATGTTGTACTTTCAGATCACGTTATGCTGTTCCCTCTACTTTGTTATTCACAAACTCCCCTTGCTGGTGTTCCTATTTTGTTTTAGATTGTCATAATAGTCTATTAACTGTGTTGTGTTTGTGTTCTTGCGTACTACAATGATTCATTGATAAACCTCAGTTCACAAAAGAAAAATGTCCACACCACTAGATGCTATGACTGGCTCAGCTCTTAGTAACAGTTCTGGGATCAGAGGATCAGAGGACTGGTTTGGCCTCAGCTCATACAGCAGCCCATGCCTAATCCCAGTCCCCCTGAATACAAGCCACAGTATACAGATAAAGCCTTGATCATCTTACTAACACTCAAGGCTAGAAGGGAAAGTAGATGCTTTGGTATAGGCAGAGTTATGTCTGCCACTCATCATTGTTCTAGGGTGGTTGGAAATACATGCTATTCAGTCTTTTTCTCAACAAGATGGTGCCGACGGACATGGTAGCTCTGTTTCTTGCGCCTAGCCAGCTTTGCAGTATATATATATATATATATATATATATATAAAAAGTTGAAGTCGGAAGTTTACATACACTTAGGTTGGAGTCATCAAAACTCGTTTTTCAACCACTTTACAAATTTCTTGTTAACAAACTATAGTTTTCGCAAGTCGGTTAGGACATCTACTTTGTGCATGACACAAGTCATTTTTCCAACAATTGTTTACAGACAGATTATTTCACACATAATTCACTGTATCACAATTCCAGTGGGTCAGAAGATTACATATACTAAGTTCACTGTGCCTTTAAACAGCTTGGAAAATTCCAGAAAATATGTCATGGCTTTAGAAGCTTCTGATAGGCTAATTGACATCAGTTGAGTCAATTGGAGGTGTACCTGTGGATGTATTTTAAGGCCTACCTTCAAACTCAGTGCCTCTTTGCTTAACATCATGGGAATATTAAAATAAAAATTAAAAATTGTAGACCTCCACAAGTCTGGTTCATCCTTGGGAGCAATTTCGAAATGCCTGAAGGTACCACGTTCATCTGTACAAACAATATTACACAAGTATAAACACCATGGGACCACACAGCTGTCATACCTCTCAGGAAGGAGATGCATTCTGTCTCCTAGAGATGAATGTACTTTGGTGCAAAAAGTGCAAATCAATCCCAGAACAACAGCAAAGGACCTTGTGAAAATGCTGGAGGAAACCGGTACAAAAATATCTATTTCCACAGTAAAACGAGTCCTATATCGACATAACAAGAAAGGCCGCTCAGCAAGGAAGAAACCACTGCTCCAAAACCTTCATAAAAAAGCCAGACTACCGTTTGCAACTGCACATGGGGACAAAGATCGTACTTTTTGGAGAAATGTGCTCTGGTCTGATGAAACAAAAATACAACTGTTTGCCCATAATGATCAATGTTATGTTTGGAGGAAAAAGGGGGAGGCATGCAAGTCAAAGAACATCATCCCAACTGTGAAGCACGGGGGTGGCAGCATCATGTTGTGGGGGTGCTTTGCTGCAGGAGGGACTGGTACACTTCACAAAGTAGATGGCATTATGACAAAATTATGTGGATATATTGAAGCAACATCTGAAGACATCAGTCAGGAAGTTACAGCTTGGTCCCAAATGGGTCATCCAAATGGACAATAACCCCAAGCATACTTAAAAAGTTGTGGCAAAATGGCTTAAGGACAACAAATTCAAGGTACTGGAGTGGCCATCACAAAGCCCTGACCTCAATCCTACAGAACATTAGTGGGCAGAATATATATATACATGTATATATGTACATACACTGCTCAAAAAAATAAAGGGAACACTAAAATAACACATCCTAGATCTGAATGAATGAAATATTATTAAATACTTATTAAATACTTTTTTCTTTATATAGTTGAATGTGCTGACAACAAAATCACACAAAAATTATCAATGGAAATCAAATTTATCAACCCATGGAGGTCTGGATTTGGAGTCACACTCAAAATTAAAGTGGAAAACCACACTACAGGCTGATCCAACTTTGATGTAATGTCCTTAAAACAAGTCAAAATGAGGTTCAGTGGTGTGTGTGGCCTCCACGTGCCTGTATGACCTCCCTACAACGCCTGGGCATGCTCCTGATGAGGTCCTGGACAGTCTGTGGTGCAACGTGGCGTTGGTGGATGGAGCGAGACATGATGTCCCAGATGTGCTCAATTGGATTCAGGTCTGGGGAACGGGCGGGCCAGTCCATAGCATCAATGCATCAATGCCTTCCTCTTGCAGGAACTGCTGACACACTCCAGCAACATGAGGTCTAGCATTGTCTTGCATTAGGAGGAACCCAGGGCCAACCGCACCAGCATATGGTCTTACAAGGGGTCTGAGGATCTCATCTCGGTACCTAATGGCAGTCAGGCTACCTCTGGCGAGCACATGGAGGGCTGTGCGGCCCCCCAAAGAAATGCCACCCCACACCATACCACCCTCATTGAGTCTGTTTCTGACTGTTTGAGCAGACACATGCAAAACATCAGCCAGGATGCATAGGAACTGAGAAGTGGTCTGTGGCCACCACCTGCAGAACCACTCCTTTATTGGGGGTGTCTTGCTAATTGCCTATAATTTTCACCTGTTGTCTATTCCATTTGCACAACAGCATTTGAAATGTATTGTCAATCAGTGTTGCTTCCTCAGTGGACAGTTTGATTTCACAGAAGTGTGATTGACTTGGAGTTGCATTGTGTTGTTTAAGTGTTCCCTTTATTTTTTGAGCAGTGTATATGCAGTACCAGTCAAAAGTTTGCATCTGATGCAGCACTCCATCACTCTCATTCTTGGTCAAATAGCCCTTACACAGCCTGGAGGTGTGTTTTGGGTCACTATGTATACAAAAGTATGTGGACACCCCTTCAAATTAATGGATTTGGCCATGCAATCTCCATAGACAGCCATTGGCTGTAGAATGGCTTTACTGAAGAGCTCAGTGACTTTCAACGTGGCACCGCCGTAGGGTGCCACCTTTCCAACAAGTCAGTTCATCAAATTGCTACCCTGCTAGTGCTGCCTCGGTCAACTGTAAGTGATGTTATCGTGAAGTGGAAATGTTAAGGAGCAACAATGGCTCAGCCACGGAGTGGTAGGCCACACAAGCTCACAGAACCGGAATCCCTGAGTGCTGAAGCACGTAGTGCGTAAATATCGTCTTTCCTTTCCTCCTGTTTCAGCATGACAAAGCCCCGTGCGCAAAGCGAGGTCAATATAGAAATGGTTTATCAAGAATGGTGTGGAAGAACTTGACTGGCTTGCACAGAGCCCTGACCTCAACCCCAACGAACATATTTGGGATGAATTGGAACACCAAGTGCTAGCCAGGCCTAATTGCCCAACATCATCGCCCGACCTCACTAATGCTCTTGTGGTTGAATGGATCAAGACCCCGCAGCAATGTTCCAAC